>NC_084569.2:17804958-18022458 GCF_033978685.3 Nerophis lumbriciformis
AAGAGATGTACAAACCCCGTTTCCATATGAGTCGGGAAATTGTGTTAGATGTAAATATAAACGGAATACAATTATTTGCAAATCCTTTTCAACCCATATTCAATTGAATGCACTACAAAGACAAGATATTTGATGTTCAAACTCATGAACTTTATTTTTTTTTTGCAAATAATAATTAACTTAGAATTTCATGGCTGCAACACGTGCCAAAGTAGTTGGGAAAGGGCATGTTCACCACTGTGTTACATCACCTTTTCTTTTAACAACACTCAATAAACGATTGGGAACTGAGGTAACTAATTATTGAAGCTTTGAAAGTGGATTTCTTTCCCATTCTTGTTTTATGTAGAGCTTCAGTAGTTCAACAGTCCGGGGTCTCCGTTGTCGTATTTTACGCTTCATAATGCGCCACACATTTTCGATGGGAGACAGGTGTGGACTGCAGGCGGACCAGGAAAGTACCCGCACCTTTTTTTACGAAGCCACGCTGTTGTAACACGTGCTGAATGTGGCTTGGCATTGTCTTGTGGAAATAAGCAGGGGCGTCCATGAAAAAGACGGTGCTTAGATGGCAGCATACCGTATGTTGTTCCAAAACCTGTATGTACCTTTCAGCATTAATGGCGCCTTCACAGATGTGTTAATGCGCCTTCACAGATGTGTAAGTTACCCATGTCTTGGGCACTAATGCACCCCCATACCATCACAGATGCTGGCTTTTGAACTTTGCGTCGATAACAGTCTGGATGGTTCGCTTTCCCTTTGGTCCGGATGACACGATGTCGAATATTTCCAAAAACAATTTGAAATGTGGACTCGTCAGACGACAGAACACTTTTCCACTTTGCATGAGTCCATCTTTGATGATCTCGGGCCCAGAGAAGCCGGCGGCGTTTCTAGATGTTGTTGATAAATGGCTTTCGCTTTGCATAGTAGAGCTTTAACTTGCACTTACAGATGTAGCGACGAACTGTATTTAGTGACAGTGGTTTTCTGAAGTGTTCCTGAGCCCATGTGGTGATATCCTTTAGAGATTGATGTTGGTTTTTGAAAGGTCACGGCCATTCAATGTTGGTTTCCGGCCATGCCGCTTACGTGGAGTGATTTCTCCAGATTATCTGAACCTTTTGATGATATTATGGACCGTAGATGTTGAAATCCCTACATTTCTTGCAATTGCACTTTGAGAAACGTTGTTCTTAAACTGTTTTTAATATTTGCTCACGCAGTTGTGGACAAAGGGGTGTACCTCGCCCCATCCTTTCTTGTGAAAGACTGAGCTTTTTTTGGGAAGCTGTTTTTATACCCAATCATGGCACCCACCTGTTTCCAATTAGCCTGCACACCTGTGGGATCTTCCAAATAAGTGTTTGATGAGCATTCCTCAACTTTATCAGTATTTATTGCCACCTTTCCCAACTTCTTTGTCATGTGTTGCTGGCATCAAATTCTAAAGTTAATGATTATTTGCAAAAAAAAAAAAAAGTTTATCGGTTTGAACATCAAATATGTTGTCTCTGTAGCATATTCAACTGAATATGGGTTGAAAGTGATTTGCAAATCATTGTATTCCGTTTATTTTTACATCTAACACAATTTCCCAACTCATATGGAAACGGGGTTTGTATTTCACTTTCAAGTTTATCAACTAAGATATCCATCCATCCATCCATTTTCTACCGCGTATCCCTTTCGGGGTGGCAGGGGGTGCTGGAGCTTATCCCAGCTGCACTCGAGCTGAAGGCAGGGTGCACCCTGGATAAGTCGCCACCTCATCACAGGGCCAACACAGATAGACAGACAACATTCACACTCACATTAACACACTAGGGACCATTTAGTGTTGCCAATCAACCTATCCCCAGGTGCATGTTTTTGGAAGTGGGGGGAAGCCGGAGTATCTTGTTGTAGTTAATTTTGTGTCGAGTTTGGTCCGTTTTACAAAATAACAAAGCCACAAATCACATGGGTTATATATGGACTACTTTTTGTTTTTAATACACACACACTGAGCACCCACTGGCAGAAATGTAGATCTTTATTTATAAATGGTTGATTTATATAGGCTAGTAAGGTAAAGTTTTGTACCTGACAAGTTTCGGCTATCTTGCTTCTGCAGCCTTCATCAGAGGTTATATCATCACGTGATGATATAACCTCTGATGAAGGCTGCAGAAGCAAGATAGCCGAAACTTGTCAGGTACAAAACTTTACCGTACCAGCCTATAAAAATCAACCATTTATAAATACACATTAGTAGGCTAAATAAACCTCTTCAACATCGAAATGTAGATTGCCGCCTATGCCCAGGTGCATATCTTTAATTGAATTAAAATGTAAAATAATACTCAAAGAAATAGTCATGAGAATAATAAAGCTTATTGATACTTGTAGCCTCAGGAAAAGTGATTTAATATACTGGGAATAAAATAATAAAATGTTTTTAGGACCAATAAAACACTAGCTTTAGAAAGCAGGTCCACACACAAGAAGATGCATTCACAATATATAATGAACAGCACTGACAGGGGTGGCTGAATATTGTACACTCGTGACAAAACTAGTCATAACACAGCTTTCTGTCGCCTACAAATTAGGATACATTTTGAAAGACACAGTGATCCCTCTCAATGCGAAAGGATCTTTGGTTGTATCATCATATTTGGACTCAAGGATCACTTCCGGTTTAGAAGAGCTCATCTGCTAGCAATAGCAAACATCAACGGGAATATATATATGTAGTTTATATAATAGAAAACATATCACCAAACATGTCAGTATACGTTCGAACTTTGTCAGCCTTCTTATATAAGAGCGTCGTTGGAACATTTTAACAAAATGTTCCCTATTAGAAGCACTGTACTCAAAACTGCGCAGCAAAAATATAGTCGGGTTTCAACCACAAAATAGACACCCAAGATGAAGATCATAATTAACGTTATCGTTGAGATTTTTGAGAGCTTCGTCTTACCTGCACCGCGAAAGACACGTCCGTCATTCGGTCAGCGGTAACGGTTTATGGCGCAGATAAGCGTGGACCTGGAATACTGTATGTGAAGTTTCACTTTCACTTTGTTTTCTCAAGAAATGGGCGTTTGGTAGGAAACGTTCCTCAACCAAGGACGTTAGTTAGTTCCCACTGGCGTGGTTTATAACTTTCGGGCTATGCTTAAGTTGCATTAATAATAATATAAAATAATCAACATGCCCATTTTTTTTAATGAATACAAAAAAGAATATAGAATAGAGACATATAGCTGAAGTAAAGAAAATTATGTTGAAACAACTTAAAATATAAAATCATTAAATGCAAGTAAAAAACATTGACGAGGGTTTATGCAGTGATAACGGAAAATAAAAGTAAATTGTGTTAAAAAAAAAAGTTTTGGAAAAGTTTTAAATATATGGACCATTAAATATGTTTAAAAATAAATAGAGCAGCAGTTCTCAAACTATTTTTCACCACGTGCCACTACAGAAAACACTTGGCTCTCCAAATACCACGATAATGACCAACTTTAAAATACAGTAGCGTAGTAGGCCTACGTAATCATTAAAAACAAAGCAGAGGTTTTATTTAACTAGGCTGGCCATATTCTAAAATCCCAAAAAGAGGACACATATATGCGTGCCAAGGTGGGCAGCACGCCACGGCCGGGACTAGGTGAAAATTTGCCAATGATACTCGAACTTGCTTTATAAATAATATATTTATTTAAATAAAGCATTTTTTCTCCTTTGTTGACAGCAGCGTTGGCGCTAGGAATTTTTAAAATGGGGTCCCAGGGTCATAAATATGGGGTCTACAGTAATTTTTTGGGGTGCCACTTTTTTGTAAGCGTTTTGAAAACACATGATAAATGTATGCATTATCCTGTTATATCTCACATTCTATATTGTGTTTTGGAAAAAGGTTGTCATAAACGTTACTTAATTCATTTAAAAAAAATACTGGTAGTTTTTTCTATGTTTTTATTTAATAAGTTGTAGGTGTATTTATTTCAGTATAAAAGTGTAAAAAGTGTTTTGCTTCAGTCATGAAATGATGATAATGGTGTGCCAGAGCATACATACATTTTATAATTAACGCTTGAATCCCTGGAGTCTACATCAACTTCAGATCTATCCCTCATTTCAAAATGTTTTAGTTTTTTTATGTTTTTTGTTTTTGTTTTGTTTGTTTGTTTTCCGCCCTTTTTTGTCAAACAAAACTATGTTTTTTATGGCAAACACACAAAATCTTCCACCAAAAATAGTTTTCAAAGTGTAATATTTGATGTTTGAAGTAATCGGAATCTTTGATAGGTTTGATAGGTTGATAGAGCAATGAAAGAGAAAAAAAACAGCTTTGTTTTATTATTTAACATTGCAACTGTTTCTAAATTACATTTCACCTGTAAGCTTTTTTATTTCACATTTGTTATGTTTTTGTTTATTTTAATGGTATTTTTAGAATGTGCCGTGGGCCTTTAAAACAAATGGTAAAAAAAATCCCCCCAAGAAATCCGCCTCCTTTCTGATTTCAATGCGTTAAAAAGACACAAAAAGTGCGTTAACGCCAACACTGGTTCACAGTATAACAAAATACGGTAAGTCACACTTATATTCTGTAACATTCACAGTTTTGGAAAAAAGTGCAGAGGTAGAAATATTCAAAATAACCTCTTGTATATAATCTAAACATAAATAATGCCTCAAAACAAGTTAATTAAATTTAAACAAAAAACAGCACAGCTGTTTTGTGCTTTGTAGTGTCGATATGGGCTTGTAGATCTTTAAGCCCCTTTATTTGCCACAGATACATACCTTCCTGCTTGGCAAACAGTGCATTCTGCTTTCCATGTGTACCGGCCATGTCGAAAACATGAATACTTTTTCCGCAAATCATCCGTGAAGTTGCATTTACGTTTCGGCATTTCTTCTTCTTATGTCCGTCTCTCCACTCACTAGCTCTCTCGCTCTCTGTCTCTGCCCCTCCCTCACGAATGTTCCTGCGTGCGCATGCCTCCACAGTTTGTTTTGTTTAACCCCTTCTTAACCCTGGACGTACATTGAAAATACACGCAACCCTAACTCAAAATACCGGACATTTGAGGCATTTAAGAAACCCCGCCCCGGACAGCCCCGCAAAAGAGGTCATGTCCGGGGAAAAGATGACGTATGGTCAGCCTAGTATTAGTATTAGTGTGGCCCCCAGACACATTTTTTCTCTAAATTTGGCCCCCCCGAGTCAAAACAATTGCCCAGGCCTGTTCTAAAGTGTATGGCTGGGGAAGTAGAGTAAAAAGTGTAAAGTTAGCTTAAATAGTTAGCACTTTAATGTTAGCATGCTAACATTAACGCGCTAACTGGAATGGTGCTTGTCGTATTATATATACACTAGTGTAACATTTTTAGATAGTAAAAATATATTTTAAAAATATATTTTTTTTTTCTATTTGGGGGCTGCGAGGGGGGAAAATGGCTGCCCGTAACCCCCCGAAAGAGGGTCTATATATAAATGGTGTCATTATTTTCCAGAGACGTGTGTAAATTGGTGTGTGGTACGGCGTGTGTTGACGAGACACGGTCACGTGGTGTTTTATAAGAAGGCGCACGGAAAGAAAGTCCGCGAATTCCCGAGCAGTGACGACGACGACGCCGCCATGCCGGCTCACCTTCTGTTTCCCGTGGCAGTGCTCTCCGCCTTAGTGGTCTGCAGCCCCACGGAGGCGTGGTACAAGCAGGTGGCCGCTCCAAGCTACTACTCCGTGGGCAGAGCATCCGGCTTGCTGTCCGGCATCCGCAGGTCACCACACGTCACAAGAGCCGACACGGAGACGCTCGAACCGCGGCCACCGCGTTTCAACCTGGAAACAACGGTATTGTGTATAATTGCATTTTATGATGTTAATTTGTAAAAAAAAATTCGAAACACCGCATTCTATTTTTACACAGGAAAAACAATCAATTCTTACTGTGACATAAAAATATAATAAAATGTCTCTGTTATTTGAAGACTTTTACTTAAACTGTTCTGGAGTTCTATTTAAGTTGTCAGTTAAAGGAGCACTCTGCTGTTTTTATGGACCTACTGCAAAAAATATGTTGACAGCACAGGAGTACACAGGTGTCAAACTCAAGGCCCGGGGGCCATATCTGGCCCGCCACATTTTATATGGCACACGAAAGCCTGGAAATAATGTGTCAATAAAGTACTTTATATTCAATCACTAAATGTATTTGTTCTTTCCATTTTGACAGAAAAAATTAATGTGCTGTATGAAATTGCACACCTTTGAAACTTTAATATTATCTAATAATTGCAGTCTTGGTCAAAAGTTTATATACACTTGTAAAGAACATAACGTCATGGCTGTCTTGAGTTTCCAATAGTTTCTACAACTCTTATTTTTTTGTGATACAGTGATTGGAGCACATACTGTTGGTCACAAAAAACATTCATGAAGTTTGGTTCTTTTATGAATTTATTATGGGTCGACTGAAAATGTGACCAAATCTGCTGGGTCAAAACTATACATACAGCAATGTTAATATTTGGTTACATACATACAGCACCAGTTCCATTGGCCTTTAATCCCAGGAACACCATTCCTACTGTCAAGCATGGTGGTGGTGCTAGTATTATGATCGGGGCCTGTTTCGCTGCCAATGGAACTGGTGCTTTACAGAGAGTAAATGGGACAATGAAAAAGGAGGATTACCTCCAAATTCTTCAGAACAACCTAAAATCATCAGCCCAGAGGTTGGGTATTGGGCGCAGTTGGGTGTTCCAACAGGACAATGACCCCAAACATATGTCAAAAGTGGTAAAGGAATGGCTAAATCAGGTTAGAATTAAGCTTTTAGAATGGCCTTCCCAAAGTCCTGACTTAAACGTGTGGCCAATGCTGAAGAAACAAGTCCATGTCAGAAAACCAACTGAACTGCATCAATTTTGTCAAGAGTGGTCAACAATTCAACCAGAAGCTTGTCAGAAGCTTGTGGATGGCTACCAAATCGCCCTATTGCAGTGAAACTTGCCAAGGGACATGTAACCAAATATTAACATTGCTGTATGTATACTTTTGACCCAGCAGATTTGGTCACATTTTCAGTAGACTCATAAGAAATTCATAAAAGAACCAAACTTCATGAATGTTTTTTTGTGACCAACAAGTATGTGCTCCAATCACTCTATCACAAAAAAATTAAAGTTGTAGAAATTATTGAAAACTCAAGACAGCCATGACATTATGTTCTTTACCAGTTTATGTAAACTTTGACCACGACTGTATATCAGGGGTGTCAAACTCATTTTAGATCGGGGGCCACATGGAGAAATATCTACTCCCAAGTGGGCCGGACTGGTAAAATCACAGCACGATGACTTAAAAATAAAGACAACTTCAGATTGTTTTTCATTGTTTAAAAATAGAACAAGCACAAATGTACAAATCATAATATTAGTTTTTTTACACTTAGATGCTGTGGTTAATCATTTGTCGTTATTTATATTTTCTGAATACATTATGTGATAATGTTCATCAGTCAACTCATTGGTGTCTATCAAGATAAAACAAATTATATCAAAATCAAATTACAGGATGTTAGTCATGTAGTTTGCTCATTTTCCTCAACTGATGTACTAACATCATGTGGTTTATTTTGTACATATGTAGCATCATCTACAAAGAATTGCTATTGTGACATCCAGTGGACACATTTAGAACAGCTGTTTCTTTCATTCAAAAATTTCAGGTACATTTTTATACTTAGCAAACTCATTCCGCAGGCCGGATAAAATTTGTTCGTGGGCCTTATTCGGCCCTCGGGCCGTACGTTTGACACCCCTGAATTATATAATACATTCCAAATAAGTTTTTGTAATTACTTAATGTATAAATAATTTTATGGCAAAAACCTGGCAGCTCAGTTGCCAGTACTTTACCGTAAAAAAAACCTGTGAGACCACTTTTGCATTTACAGTAATATACCGTAAAAACTGTAAATATTTTAGTTAAAAAACTGGCAGTTTAGTTGCCAGAATTTGACTGTAAAAAAGTGGGACCGTTTTTGCATTTACGGTAATACACTGTAAAAACTGTAGATTTTACAGTAAAAAAAAAGTTTAATGGCTAATATTTTACCATAAAAAAACAAAGTCTGTTGTTCCATTTACAGGAATAGACCATAAAAACTTTAGATTTTATCGTGGAAAAAAACGTCAGTTTAGTTGCCAGAATTTTACTGGAAAAAATAAAATAAAAAATAATAGTTTTTGCATTTACAGTAATAGTCCCACATTTTTTAATCTGTCCTATTCAGCCACTCGAGCAAATCATATTATTTATGTAGACGCCCATATCTGCAGTACAGAGGTACTTTACAAAAGAAGTGTGGGATACTTCTTTTATTAACTTATTTGTATTTGACTTATTAAATGTTTGGATATATTTAGTGTTTAGCGCAGCCGGATAGGAGCAGGAGGGGATAGAAGAAAAAATAAAACGGGGGGAAATTGTGAGGACAAGACAAAAAAAATATATATATATATATATATGTGTGTATATATATATATATATATATATAGTTAAACATATATACAGTATATATGTTTATACAGTATATACATTTACACACACGTGTGTATGTATATATATATATATATATATATATATATCTACACATACATATAGTTGTGGCGCCACAGAAGTTTGTTGGCCACACCAAAGAAGTTTGGGACAGTTAACTGCTGCCTGCCTTTTATTGCTGATTTGTGATTAGTTCTGATTGCACTGAAATGATGCCATTTGTGCAAAGTTTAACAATCCTTGGAAACTCAAAATTGACATTAGATTTAAAAAATTCTAACTGCCAAAAGGGAGAGGATGTTAAAGGGATGCTTTGAGGAACACCTCAGTGAAAATCACAAGTTTGGACCAGAGTCTTCTTTTTGCTAGCAAGGTTAAAATGTCAATGCCAGGATCTGCCAGTGTGTTTATAGTGGTTCAGGTTGGTTCAGGTTCTTCTATACAACAGGAGCAGAGTAGTGATGTATTGTTTTTTTAGAATTTGCTGCAAAGATTTTCTAAGTTTTAATCTAAACTCGGCAGGCGGTAGTCATTCCCAGGCCAGATTTGGGCCCCCGGGCGCAAATAGAGTAGAACTGACACTTGTCAAATAAGAAACGAGAATAGCGCACCATTTTTTAGGAAGTTGCTGCAAAAATGTTAGTCACTCCTGAGTTTTGAAGTGAACTTGTGACCCGTTTTTAAATGTTAATCTTGTTTAAATATGAACAGTGAAAATATTTTTGTTGAAGTGCATTTTAGCAAAGGGTGTTCATGAATAAAATTCCCTTTATTGTATCTCACCCATGCGACAGCCCATCTGTATCAGAGCCATCACGCCAAACCTGCCGAGTTGTGAACTCTTCCTTGGGGGCAAAACAACGCTGAAGTGCAAAGCAGAAATCTTCCTGTCTCTGGACTTGTCAGACTGTGCAGCGTACTGAGCGGCAGATGCCAACCAACGGTTTTCGTCTGTCTTATGTCTTGTATTTTATGTCTCAATTTTGTGCCACATATTACTGGTTTTCGTCAATAAATCGTATGGGGAAATAACCTACCTGCGTTATTGCTTGCTATTCCATTTCTTAATACACGTGAAATGGTCCAACTAATGGGCAACTCTTAACTAAATAAATATTTTATTTAAAACAGCAGTGAAACTTATATTAAAAATACATATACTGTATAGAGAAACCCGCTAAAGTAGCTGAGCAGCTGCGAGGTTCTGCCTAAAAATCTGGTCTATGATCATCTGAAAAACCACCCGGACGTTGGCGGTGTCTGTGGCCGTGGTGTAGTGGTGGAACACTGGCTGATCGGCTCTGCTGTTGCAAGCGGAGAACATGGCAGTGATGTGGTGAGCTGCGGAGTCCACGTCTGCATCAGCTCCTGGATGGAGGCAAGGATACACAAGACGGGGGTAAATGAAAATGGATTCTCACACACACCTCCACATGAACTACTACAATTACAGTGACACACACAAAGAATATTAACAGACAATACAAGCTACAAGATCTACAACTCTTCATTATATAATTTTAATATGTAAACGTAAGTCAAATGGCTCTAGGGTGATGCACTTTATATTAACCCAAGTTAAAAAAAAAAAAAGGGGGGGGAAATGGATGATATCACACCATACCATATGTATTTATAAAGCCCTTTAAAACAACCACAGCTGAAAAACAAAGGGCTCTACACCACAAAGAAAAACAGAAAACTACAAGCAAATGATAGACTAAAACATATTTTAAAACAGAGGTAAAACACACTATATTGCCAAAAGTATTTGTCCACCTGCCTTGACTCACATATGAACTTGAAGTGCCATCCCATTCCTAACCCATAGGGTTCAATATGATGTCGGTCCCCCTTTTGCAGCTATTGTAGCTTCAACTCTTTTGGGAAGGCTGTCCACAAGGTTGCGGAGTGTGTTTATAGGAATTCTCGACCAGGGACCTAAATGACCTAAACAACTACTTTGCGAGATTTGAGGCACTTAACACCACTCCGGCGAGGAAATCCATCCCTCGCCCTGATGAGCAGCCGCTCAACCTGGACACAGCGGATGTCCGTGGCACTAACCCCCATCATAATGAAGTGCTTCGAGAGGCTGGTAAAAGGAATACATTGTCTCCAGACTTCCCCCCCCCATTCAACCCATATCAGTTTGCTTATCGCCCTAACCGCTCCACAGAGGACGCCATCTCCTCTGCACTCCACCTGAGATTAGAACATCTGGAAGGAAAAGACACACACGTGCAGATGTTGTTTCTGAAGTCACCCCCATCATAATGAAGTGCTTCGAGAGGCTGGTAAAGGAATACATTGTCTCCAGACTTCCCCCCACATTCGACCCATACCAGTTTGCTTATCGCCCTAACCGCTCCACAGAGGACGCCATCTCCTCTGCACTCCACCTGAGCTTAGAACATCTGGAAGGAAAAGACACACGTACGGATGTTGTTTCTGGACTTCAGCTCGGCATTCAACACCATCATCCCGCAGCACTTGGTGAGCAAACTGGCCCCCCTTGGATTCAGTACCCCCCTATGCAACTGGCTGCTTGACTTCCTCACAGACAGACCCCAATCTATGAGAGTGGGCGACAACACCTCCAGTGCCATGTCCCTGAGCACCGGCTCCCCCCAGGGCTGCGTCCTGAGTCCGCTGCTGTTCACATTGATGACTCACGACTGCTGCGCCAAGTCTACTACCAACCACATTGTGAAGTATGCGGACGACACAACAGTAGTGGGCCTCATCCGTGACGACGACATGGACTACAGGGAGGAGGTTAAACATCTGGAAGACTGGTGCAGAACCAACAACCTGGTCCTGAACGTCGACAAGACCAAGGAGATCATCGTTGACTTCAGGAAGCACCAGTCCAGCCACGCTCCACTCTTCATCAACGGCACAGCGGTGAAGATAGTAAGCAGCACCAAGTTCCTGGGGGTGCAGATAACTGACAATATGACCTGGTCCCTACACACTTGTAAAAAGAGCTCAGCAGCGCATGCACTTTTAGCGTCGGATGAAAAGAGCACAGCTCCCTCCCCCCATTCTCACCACATTCTACAGAGGCACCATAGAGAGCCCGCTGACCAACTGCATCTCTGTCTGGACTGGAGCCTGCAGTGCCTCAGACTGGAAGTCTCTCCAGAGAGTGGTGAGGATGGCGGAAAAGATCATCAGGACTCTTCTTCCTCCTATCCAGGAGATCGCAAAAAGCCGCTGCCTGACCAGGGCTCAAAAAATCTGCAGAGACTCCTCCCACCCCCACCAAGGACTGTTTTCACTGCTGGACTCTAGGACGAGGTTCCGCAGCCTCCGAAGCAGAACCTCCGGGTTCTGTAATAGCTTCTTCCTTCAGGCCGTAAGACTCTTGAACGCATCATAATAATGCCCTCAATTCCCCCCAAAAATGGATTAACTCGCTGGAATATAAAGACAATATAACATACATCCATAAACCTGGATGAATATGCAAAAGTGCAATATATGTATCGGTGCAGTAATCTATTTATTTATATCTGCACCTTATTGCTTTTTTATCCTGCACTACCATGAGCTAATGCAACGAAATTTCGTTCTTATCTGTACTGTAAAGTTCAAATTTGAATGACAATAAAAAGGAAGTCTAAGTCTAGAAGTCCAAGAGTATTTGTACGTGTGGTGTTACATTTCAAATACTTTATACTATGCTCTTTTGGAAGGTGCCTCTTCAATACCTAGGGAAATGATTTCTCATTTTGTTGCAGCTACTTCTAAATAGCAATGATTTGAAAAATAAACTGTTGATATTTAAAGTGTAGCTGCAAAGTCAAACAGGAAACATTTTTGTTGAATTTCCTAATGGTTTAATTTACAGTCAGCAGGCCTTTTCAAAGCATACCTTTAAAACTGGAAATGTATAATCTCAGGTGTCTTCCAGAATGTAGGATCTTCTTCTGGAAAAGGTCTGTTTTGTTCAAGAACAGAATCTGCAAGATGGAAGGTATTTAACCAACACGGCATTGACTGAACAAAATCTCGTTGTTCATGTATGACTTAAGTGTTATTATGACAATGACAAAGGAATTGATTGATTGATTGATTGATTCTGAGGGGAGTTAAGGAAGGTGGCGACTGAGGCTCACAGCTGTTCCTTATCACCTTCAAATGTCAGGCTTAGCAAAATAAGCCTTGAGAAATATGTCAGCATTTGTAGACAACCTCATGTAAATCCAAAAAGCTAACTTTCTCAGCCTTGAAAAAGCCACTTCATTCACTGTCCATACTATTAGAATACATGCAATAATTTAAATATGATTCCCCTGCTCCCTTGTTTCTTTTTTTTAATCTCTACAACAGCTACGAAGTAAACATGACTAGCAAACATTAGGACGACAAACAAACCATTTGCACATTACCTGAAGCTATATTTGAATAAACCTTGGTTAATATCATAGTTACATAACAAAATACATCCACAAAATGACTTAGATAAAAAAGCTGTATGACAACAGCAGGACTGAAACCGGGAGAAAGTCACACACGCTTGCATAAATTGTTCGACAAATGTTAATTGTCAAAAAACTCATCACGGAGTGCAGGAAGCGCTGCCAGCCAGGACACTTAACGCAAATCACCTGCTCAAAGCTGCAAATTAGGCATGTCAAATGCAATCATGATTCCCAATCAAAAACAAACAAGCGTTAAAATTATTTGGATAGTTATGAACAAACAAATCTACACTAGGGATGCTCAAATGTGCAATTTTTTGCACACTTTAAACAATGGAATTATGGCCAGTTGGTGCCATTTTCCTCTTTCAAATATGTAGTCTATATTTACTACAGAGCGTTAAAAATGTGGGAATATACAAATGCAAGGCTGTAAACAAACCATAATGTATCCTACAAGGTATCCTGTATTTCTTTCCATTACTTGGATTTTCTTTCTTCAATATACAGAATCTGTAAAATGTTTACACACGCCTTCTCAGACAGCATGAATAACTATCCATCCATTTTCTACCGCTGGTCCCTCTCAGGGCTGCGGGGGATGCTGGAGCGTATCGCAGCTGCATTCGGGCGGAAGGCAGAGTACACCCTGGACATGTCGCAAGCTCATAACTATGTTCACACTTTATTGCAATAATACTATAATAATATTTTAATAATACTTTCATTTGTGTCACTCTTAATGTTCTAGCAAACTTGTTTTTTCAAACAGCTTAGTGGGCGTGACTAATATACAATTGAGTCTCATTAACTTTGTCTGAAAAGTGACTTTGCAGTGAGAACGGTTTGGTTAAAATCCAACCTACCACTGAGGTGGAATTGAAGAGAGCGTTGGAACAGAGTGATGTAAAAAGCTCAAGGCTTTCCTGCAGCCGGTTCTTGGAATTTTCCACAATCGGGGAAAAAAAAAAATGTTAGCGCCAAGTTTGTTAAGGTAATACTGCTTAACTGTCAACTCTAGGGATGCAACAATTGACCTGTTTTACTATCAACAGTAAAAAAAAACATCACGGTTATACAATAGCAAAGGTGTGTTTCAGTCCTCCTCAGAGACATTATGCCTGTAAGTTATTTATGCCTGTAAGTTATTTCAGCACAACCTGCACAGAACGAAAAGTTAGATCAGCGGTGCATTTGCTTATACCCACATATCGAGAGACATGCTAGAAGGCTACATTAGCTTAAAAATGTTAGCAGGACAAAGCAGCGCTTATACTGCAGGTACATATCGAGAGACATGCTAGTATGCTACATAAGCTTATAAATGGCAACTGGGGTACCGGTTCTTAAATTACCACGTAGTCATTGAAGACGATTGTTCAAGCTTTTGCAAAACAAGGGTCTAATACGACAATATAGCGCAGCATTTGCTGGATCAAAAATGCCAAAGTAAGGGTAAGACATAGTTAAATCATGTTAATGGCAAGTTACTTAATGAATTATTTAATTGGCAAAGCATTAGATATACACGTGTCACACAATCAGTCTGTAGTTTAGCATTGACTCAGTTCAGTGTAAGCACGTCATTCAGTGACAATTTTACCGTTTTTGCTTCCTTCCTGTCTGTGTTGAATATACTACATACGCAAGTTAATATAACAAGTGTAAAACAGTAACAAAACCAGGAGTTTATAGAATAAAATCAATATACGTACCCTTGGATCTAATTATGTGCATTCAAGCTATTATTAACACTGTATAAAACACATTAAAAACAAAATAGGCATGGATGACAACACTTGTTTATACCCAGATAAATAACATTTTACTCTGGGAGATCAATAAAGTTAATCTTAGTCTTATATAAATAATACAATTACTACTTTATTTTATATAAATATTTGTGTTTATATTTATTTGTACTGTTATTATGATATTAGATTACTGTACAGTAATAAATAACACTTCAAAATCTTCAAGTAATGTGTGATTTTATCAAATGTTTGTTGTTAAATTAACGCATAATAATTGTGAAACCGTAATTATTACTCAGACTACAATCTATCCATTTCCTACCACTTGTCTCTCTCTGGGTCACGGGTGGCTAGAGCATATTCCAGCTGCATTAGGGCGGAAGGCGGTGCACACCCTGGACAAGTCGCTACCTCATCGCAGGGCCAACACAGATAGACAACCAATCATTCAGTCAAAATGTATAATTGCTGCATCCCAAGTTGACTCATAGAATGTGTTTTCACAACATACCACAGTTGGCTCTTGAGGGAGGGACATGTCATAACTGCTCAGGGCCACAACGAACAACACTGCTTGGATACAGTCAAAACAGCGCAGCCATTTCCTCCTCTCGCTCCGCTGTCCACCAACATCGTACAACCTGTTAGCACACAAATTAGCTCATGCACAGTGACTTTTAAAGGTTACTAGCACATAAATATAAAGGGAGCAATGCTCAATTTAAAAGATCCTGAACAAATCAGTGATACATTGATTTTTATTAAATGAAAAAAAGCCAATTGTGTAATCAAAAAGTATACAGTCAGAACCCAGTTAGTGGTATGATCTGCACTTGCTCTTAGCCACTACCACCTAAAAATTATACTGCCCAATGATATGCTGTACCTTAATCTGAATGAGAGATCCATCAAATTTTTTGTCATCAACAATAAAACCACAACTCAAGACGCCTACTAGTAGTGTTAATGTCACAAAACTAACACCCTCTGGCAATGCAGCTTTGTAACAATGTAGTTGGCGGGAAAAAAAAAACCCCCCACCAAACTCATTTAAAAAAATAGGATGTAGCACTTAGCAAAGCCAAAGGCCTTGGTGACACTGATAATGCGTTTCCATTTGGGTCAAACCATCTCCAGGTGTGTGTGATTACATCAGGCCGTTTATCCACCAGATCGAGCATCAGAACGTGTCTTAGAACTGACATGTGACATCAGCAGTTTGTCATAGAGAACACATGTAGAGCATCAGTCCTAAAATATGTCTCCTTTAGCATGGGCTATCTGAACAATGTCAAATGTTTTAGTTGGTTTGGATCGTTAATGCAATAACTATCAACATTTGGACTTGAAAATAATTGGTAAAATAGATTACACAACAATAACAGAGGCATAGTACCAAATTATGGGTCCCCACAGGAAATACTTCTAAAAGGGCACCCACCCGACCCTTAACCCAACGTTGCTGCCCCATATACACACACTTTATGTGTTTACATGCACTAAAAACACATTATTGCATGGCCTTGATTGAAACCAGCTTTTTAAAACACATGAAAAAAACCCTAATTAGATCTTTAACTTTTTAAAAATGAGACTAAGATATCTAAAGAAAAAAATCC
Source organism: Nerophis lumbriciformis (assembly GCF_033978685.3). Lineage (NCBI taxonomy): Eukaryota > Metazoa > Chordata > Actinopteri > Syngnathiformes > Syngnathidae > Nerophis > Nerophis lumbriciformis. Next base: position 17,821,335 of record NC_084569.2, read on the forward strand.
AAAACTAAAATCATTTGTTTCTGTTAAAAGGGCGAACAAATTCAATGTAAAAGTGGCCAGAATATGAATTTAGATCATCACATAACCTGTCATTATTCACTTATTTATAAATATGTCATGTTTTAACATTAACATATTTTTCAGAGTGTAGAGTTACTGATTTAGATAGGATTATCATCAGTGGATACTATCATCATAATAACATATTGTTATTATTATATTATTAGAGCATTTTCTGGGAGGTAACTCTCACCCTCTTTTTAAAACCTATAGTGGTGCACTGTTTCTAAGTTTAATTGAGGCTCTTTGAATGCACCTGGGGGGCTATGAGATGCAAAAGTGAAACGTTTACTTAACTTTCTCCTTTGCGGACACATACATTTAGATCATTAGCACCTAATCCTTGTTCCAAAATGCTGGTGCTGTGTGTGAATGCTTAAATGTATGAATGGGCGCCACATCACATGCAAGCTTCATGTGAATTGAAATACATTATCTGAGTCTTACCGGAATATAACATCATTCACTTGGAACTGCGTCTCAATGATTCCACAGGTCCTTACTCTCACTCGGAGAACATCTCTCTCAGTGGGGACATAGTTGGGAGCGATGATTCGACTCATGTTCTCGAAGAAACTGAACAGAAAAAATCTCACAATCTCAAACATGAGCCACAAAAACACATCTGGCTTGAATATGCATTCGCCTATATCAATATTTCACCAAACTACAACCCTCACTTTTCAACAATCATGCTTTACTGTAGTTTATCCTTTTATGGTTAAAATTTATTTCAAACATGCATGCAATTTCAACATGATACATCACAATTTCCAGTTTCTCTTCACATGTTCGAAAAGGAGTAGGAAGAAGCAGCTTATTTTATCCTACCCCTTTTCCATTACATAGCAATTGCTAACACTCTTGTTCTCTTCCTGTTTTCAATGTATTCACAATATACTCCATAAATTACCGGTATAACAAAATTAATAAATAAATAAATAGTGAAGTAAGTAGTATTTCATATAGTGTGATATAATGGTTCTTTGTACTTTGTAAACACTGAGTTTGAACATCTTCTTCCGCGACCCGACCTCGGATAAGCGGAAGAAGATGGATGGAGTATGAACAGTTTCTTAAAATTGGATCATATCAGTACACTGATTTCTTTACTTAATCCATTCCATGATTTAATTTCACATACTGATATACGAAAGGTTTTAAGTGCTGTATGTGCATACAAATGCTTTAAGTTAGATTTTTCTCTGAGGTTATATTTCTCTTCCTTTGTTGAGAAGAGATGTTGTAAGTTCTTGAGTAGCAGGTTATGGTTTGCTTTGTGCATAATTTTAGCAGTTTGCAAATTCACCATATCGTGGAATTTTGATATGTTTGATTCAATAAATAAAGGGTTTGAATGTTCTCTATATCCAACATTATGTATTATTCTAACTGATGTTTTTTACAACACGGCTAGTGACTGAAGTGTACTTTTGTAGTTATTTCCCCACATTTCTGCACAATAAGTCAGATGTGGTAACACTAGTGAGCAGTAAAGAATATGAAGTGATTTTTGGACCAATAAATATTTAGCTTTAGTCAGTATTGATGTATTCTTGCCACCTTATGTTGTATATTTTTATATAGGATTTCCAGTTCATTTTATCATCAATCATTACACATTTTAGAGACAGTAGTAGACAAAACATTGAAATACTTTAAAGTAGTAAGTATTGAGTATAGCAGCATACATTTTACTATTCACTGAAATGACTCAACACACAGTTATTCTTATCTAAAAAGGTGTTGGCGGTTATTGTCCCTTATTTTTTACCTGGTGGTCAGGTGACCCTGCTAAAGACGGCAAATGACAGTTAAACATGTCAAGTAAACAACTTTTACTATAACTACATTCAGGACCGGTTCTAGGCAGGCATATATGAGGGGGCAGTCAGAAATGTGAGGAGGGCATCATGTGTACACACTGTTCCATCATGCTCCAGCACTTTTTTGCTGTGCTAGTAGTGTTAACATAGCTAACAACCAAATTCAATGAAGTAAGCAATGTGTCCAACTCCAGCCTGAAGAAGTGGATTGCATTTTGTCAGGCCTCTACCTTCAGACCTGTACAACAAAGTTTCTCACCTGAAGACTATGTTCCTGCTGGTACAACTCTTAACCTCACTGGGGTATGCAAGCCCCTCACCACAAAAAGTGGCAATCCCTAAGGGGTTGAGTGGGGGAGGGGTTAAAAAATTCAAGTAAAAACAAATAAAATAAAGTATCCTTCATCCACATTTGATCAACCATTACAACATTTATCTTAATTTGATGGCCTAATTCTTAATTAATTTTAATGTAATCAATATTTACAAAACTGAAAAGGTACAGTAGTCTTATGAATAATACAAAAACATTCTTCTCAAACTAGACTCTCATCAGGTCAGCGGCATCATGTCTCAAAGTTTCTGTATTCTTCACTCATTTACAAAGAGAAACGTATATTTAATGCTATGCCTCTGGCAAAGCAAGTACATGAATCTACGTGTGTTGTGAAATCGAGTTATGATGCATGCTCTCATCATTTGTTTATGAGTGCGGGAGAAGCAGAAAATACACATAGCTTTAACTTACAGTTGTGTAGATGTCTCGATGGATGGCTCGCCTGCTGATAGAATCATATAGCGTCAAAAATATGTGTCCACTACACTTTCTTCCAGGTGTTCACATATCACAATGTAAAACACGTAAAATCCAGATATCTTTTGATTTGGCGCCGCTGGTGAGAAATTCAACTTCCTTATTTTACACGGAAAATGTCGGATTGGCTTTCCTTCGTAATTAAGCCCCACCCTCTCTTGTATATACGTTAAAGAACTGATTGGATACGTGCAAAACCTGCCCCACCCATCTTCAAAACAAAATTGAATATGATTGGATTTTGTTTCTGGCAACATTTTTGGATTGTTTTATTTGTCGACACTTGTTTACTGAGGGCTGAGGGGAGGGGTGTGTTTGTCTTTGTGTGCGCAGACTCGAAGAGCCTGACACATTGGATGGAACGACAGATGAGGGAAGATGTGTTTCGTGTCTTTTTCAGCAAATATCTCCGCTACTGTTATATATTAATTTTGTGAGTACATTAAAATGTACTTTCTCAACTTGAAACATTTTGGGGGTGGGAGCAAGACATATTTGAGGGGGATCTTCCCCCACCTTGCTCCTACATAGAGCTGGCCTCGCATACATGTCCGGATAGAAGAAACTGAAAGTATATCAAATAAGAAGACATAGTGAATCTATTTGCGCTGTACAACTGAGTTTTTTTTACCAAACAGAATTTCTTACTTCAAAATGTGTCCAAAACTTAATGTTATAGGGTCTTAACAGTGTGTCCACTAGCACTGTCCCTGGCGTTGTTTCTCTTGTTCCTGACCATAAACAAGTGGTAAATAATTTGGGTGTTTAATTTGTCAATAATCAAAATGTTGCCAACTGATTTTTTTCAGTTCTACCGTGTCGCAAAAGTAATGCCCTTAATGATCTTAAAATGGGGGCGGCATGGCGTAGTGGGTAGAGCAACCGTGCCAGAAACCTGAGGGTTGCAGGTTCGCTCCCCGCCTCTTACCATCCAAAAATCGCTGCCGTTGTGTCCTTGGGCGGGACACTTCACCCTTTGCCCCCGGTGCCGCTCACACCGGTGAATTGAATGATAGGTGGTGGTCGGAGGGGCCGTTGGCGCAAATTGCAGCCACGCTTTCGTCAGTCTACCCTAGGGCAGCTGTGGCTATGAAAGTAGCTTACCACCACCAGGTGTGAATGATTGATGGGTTCTACATGTAAAGCGACTTTGGGTACTTAGAAAAGCGCTATATAAATCCCAGTTATTATTATTATTATTATTATTAAAATGGCCATTCATGCTTTTATTAGTGCTTGCATTGATTCCTGTATGTTGGTGTCAACCAGTTTATCTATAGTCTACAACTGGCACAAAACGCTGCAGCACGAATCTTAAACACTAGACGACAGAGTTACTTCACTCTGGTTCATTGACTTCCAGTCAGTCTCAGATGATTTGACACTTTTGTTTGTTTCTAAAAGGGAGTACATGGTACGGCTTTGTTTTATTTGAGCGCTTTAATCATCATCGCCCCAGTAGAGCTCTGTGGTTTACCAACCAACAGCTGCTGGAAGTTGTTGGGTCCAATTAAGTTTCTCTGTAGCTGGTCCAGGCTTTGGAAATGCTGAACCATCACAGACTTACATTTGTTTAGGACAAAACATAAAACTCATTTATACAGAGGCGCATTGGGTACTTAAAGAGCTGTTTGCTACCTATATGCAGATGTCTGCAGGGCGCCAACTTCCCAAGGTATTTGTTTTAAGCATTACTGTTTATCCCGGCCACTAACGGCTTTTAGGACGTAATGACGTACACTACGTACGAAACACGTGCACACGCATTGGCTTTGCTTGTTTGTAGGTAAGTGATTTGGATAGCTAATGTTAGTTATCATTGTGTGTATATTCTATATAACAACATGACACCAAATTGTGTGTTGCTTCTCTTGGACTGCTTTTGTGTGTATGTGTATGTGTGCACCCCCTGTTAACGATGCAGGGTGAGTGAAAAGCCTGAATGCCAAACAAATTTGTCGGGACCTGTGTTTTTTTCATTCAGTTTGATTAGTAATTGTGAAAAATACAGACATTTAAAAATATATACATTCTCCTTTACCACTATTAGTAACATGTGCTAGCTAGTAGTGTTACTGTTATACATTTTGGTTTGAACAATTTAACAAAGCAAATTGCAAACAGCACTTTTAAGAAAACCGTATATAGTAGTACCTTTACCTTTATTCTCTCATAATCAATACAAAATCAGACAGAATTAATGTGCAGAAGATTGTGGAAATCAAAGCTAAAGGCAAGCCGGTGCAATATTGGTGTGTGTGTGTGTGTGACCTTTTTTGTCCAGGCAGCGCCTTTCCCTTGTACAGAAGGCAATCCATGGCAAAGCTAATGTCCCAAATTTAATCTTACACAGAGGAGGTACACGCTCAGTTCCTTGGGAAGTCAAGGGTATCACGACACAGTCGGATCCAAAAATTCTCGTGGGATAAATTGGTGTGGAGCCCTGCAGACTGCAAAAAGGGCTAGTTAGGCTTCGTATCATCCTTCCAGTTGTGAGCTTGTTGAGTTCCGTTGAAATGAAACTGACACATTATCAAAATCAAAGTCTGGCTACTTTATGTGGACTGGATATGGACCTCTAGTCACGTAAAATCAATTCCTCATTATCCTTCAAATATATATTTTCATTATTATAATGCTCATTATTATATTTATTTGTATTATTATTACTATTAATATTATATGATGCAAGTAAGATATACATTATTTTAGTACAAACTGCATCAACAGATCAATTCTTTAGGTACACAAACTAAAGGGGCCCCAAAAAAATCAGATCCGAGCTTTATAAAGATAACGCATGATTGTTGTAGATGTAGATGACAAACTATCTCACTGGACATCTTTCAAATGTTCTCATACATATATATATTCAAGTGAATATATTTGATTAAACTTTAGCTTTTTTCATTTTAGTGATACCTACAGTACCATAATACTTTACACAATGTATTATGATAAATAAATATATAATGGAAAAAAAAAACCTCTCTTTAAAATTACCCCATGAACATCAGCTTTACTGATGCCAAAGCTGACTCGCAGAAAGAATAAGTAATAATAGCCACTTCTACCAAACAGTGCATCCGGAAAGTATTCACAGCACATCACTTTCCACATTGCGTTATGTTAAAGCCTTATTCCAAAATGTAATAAATAATTTTCTGTCCTCAAAATTCTACACACTACCCTATGACGACAATGTCAAAAGATTGGGGTTTTTTTAGAATTTTTTGCAAATGTATTAAAAATAAAACAACTAAGAAATCATACATAAATATTCACAGGCTTTGCTCAATATTTTGTTGATGCACCTTAGAGAGCAATTACAGCCTCAATTATTTTTCAATACGATGCCAGAAGACAGAGTGACCATCGGGTTCTTGGTCACTTCTCTGTGTAAGGCCTTCCACCCCCATTGCTCAGTTTAGACGGCCGGCCAACTCTCGGAAGAATCCTGGTGGTTTCAAACTTCTTTCGTTTACAGATGATGGAGGCCACTAACGAGGAGACCCACACGCGTCCAGACTGCAAATGAAATGCGCAAAGCTGGCACTTTTTTTTTTTACCTTGGAGCAAAAGTGCCACCTTCTCTATTAAAAAAAGGGCCACTATTGGAAATGAGTGGCGGTAGTCTAGAAAACTCACACAGATTGTGCCCTGGGTTCACTTTGCCAATAGCAAAAACCGGCCCGAGGTGGGACCTTGTATATAGACTGCCTTTCCAAATTATGTCCAACCAACATAATTTATCCCAGGTTAAGCCAGTGCTTCTCAAATATTTTCTGTTACGTCCTCCCTAGGAAGAAGAAAATATTTCGAGCCCCCCACCCCCCACCACTCTCCATCATCATGACTAAAAATAGTATATTTTGTCGATAAATTTGTGATGACAATACCTCTGCATTACATTGTAAGCTTATTAAAAATAAAGGAAACAACACACCAGTCTTTCCTCGTCCCCAACCGTGGTTACAGTGAAGCCAAGTGCGACATACGCTCATCATATTCTGGTACAGCAAAAAAAGCATGTTCCCCGAGGTTACGCACCCCCCCTGACATTGCACCGTGCCCTCCCAGGGGGGCCCGCCCCACTGTTTGAGAAAGACTGGGTTAAGCTGTAGGAACACTTTGAGGATGATCAGTTAAATAAGGATGCCCCTGAGCTAACTTTTGAGCTTCATGGCATACACTTTCAATACTTATGTACATGTGATTTCTTAGTTTTTTATTTTTAATACATTTGCATACATTTCTAAGAAAAAGTGTTTACCTTGTCATTATGAGGTATTGTGTAGAATTTTGCGGGCAAAAATGAATTTATTCCATTTTAGTGGAGACCCTTAGGGATATTTTCGTTCACTTTTGTCTAAAAGCACCAAATTTGGCACAGGTGTAGCTCAGGGCATACTTAAATAATTTAGCTAGGGCGCCCGCGCCGGTGACGTTTGAGGTCGCCACAGCGACCAATCAAGCTTTTGTCTCTAACATTTCAAACAGATGAGCTACAAATGTAAACTTGGTGTCTATTTCATGTGTTTTGACAATTAGAAATGTGTTGGAATGCTCATTTTTATTTTTGATTGTGTCTAGACCCCTAATTTGCATATTTCCAAGTGGCGTTTTGCTATTCTGAAGACATTGGACATAACTTGGGCATTGTTATGAGTAAAACCTGGTGCAACATGCATGATTCCTTTCTAATGTTTATATGAAATGTCGGCTGTGGTTGTGACATTTTGAAGACATTGGTTTCGCTTAAAGGGCAACTACTCTTTGGCTCCTTTTTTAAATTAAAAAATTTTTTTTTTGGGGGGGTGGGGTTCTTGTTGTTTTTGTTCCCCAATTACTTGACAAAAGCTGCACCAAGTGTGCGCATCCAGGTTAGTGTTCTGTACCCTCATTGTTGGTGAATGGCTTTGAGGAGTCCTGGTCCTTGAAGGACAATGTCATTGAATACTCTTAAAGGTTCAGGAACTGATACCGTAAGACAGTTGGAAGGTAAGGTGCCATCAAATTTGTGTCCTGGTTGTAAACAATACTTGTGTAAAACCAAGGCAGCCCTTGTCAACAAAAGTGCTTCATCTTGATCAATCTGGTTGGAATCATGGCCTCTGGCTACACTGTCTGCCACTTTTTGCTTGCTTGCAATGTACGTCTCCCTCCCTTTCTGGTGTTCACTCCAGTCAGACAGAAAAGAGAGGAGATGTGTCTTGAATCTTGTGTGAGGTTCATTATAACAGACATGCCCACGTTCATTCATAAGGGTTCTATAGAGTTGCCTTGAATTTGAAATTGTGAAGGAGCAATCTGAATCCTCAACTAGGGCAACAATCTACGCTATAGTCAGAGGGTCAAGGGTTTCCCTGGATTCACTGGTAGACGCTTCTTCTTCTGATATGCTGGAAGATGTTTTATGTTGTGCAACTTGTGCTGCATATCTCAAGTTCAGATAACATTTGGTATGATAGTACACATCTGCTGCGTGCACATCAGATGCTTGAGTAACTAATCTCCCAAGAAGTTTAAAATCTTTACTAGATTCTGCCCAGCTTTTCATTTTGGAATCAACATTATTTGTTAATGCCTTGTGCAGATCTTTCTATCCTCCCCTTAAATAAAGTTGATTTGATTTATTCACATATCACACAATGAATACCACTGGTTTGGGGATGACTTGATCCAAGCTTTTTAGGACTTAATAAGGAGGGGACAGCATGATCCTCATGCTTTCGAGCCCTTTTAACACGAGAACCACTATAGTAGCTTCTGCAGCGTTTGTGGTATTTGGCCTTATTTAATACAAGTGTTGATGCGATACCTGTACCATCATTCAATTGATCAATTGTGACATTTATACATGAAGGTCTAGCATTCGCAATTTCAATGAAATCTTTGAGATCCTTTTCTAGCGACAAAAGTCCTTCACTTTTGGGTGTTTGTAAGGTGTCATCAGACTGTAATTGGCAGACAACATAAGTCCCAATGTATGCTGCTGCTGCTACTATTACTATCAGATGATGTGGAGGCCATATTGTTAGATAATAGCTACACTGAAAAATGCATTACGTGAAAATAAAGTTGATGATTTTCACAGTGTTAGATTAGGCAGTAGAATGACTGTACATAGATAAGCTCTTCTGTATGATTTTCACATCAGGAGAAGTCAGGAGACAACAGTAGCCTGTCGAGGGACCAAACTATTATCACACTGTGTGGATAACAGTATCGGAGCCTTCTCTGTAAGATACCTTTCTGTTTCTGTTGAAACAGAAACCTATACTACAGGGGGGTGGGGGGGGAACACTGATTTTCTCTACTTTTAGGTTCCTGTTTCTGTTGAAACAGAAACCTATATTACAGGGGGGAGGGGGGGTAACACTGACTTTCTCTACTTTTACTAATGTTACAATAAAATATATCTGTAGCTTTACATTCTGTGTTGAAATATATGTGCAATACATTTTGGTAGATAACGACTATGTTGTTAATATGGAAATTAAAGTGCTATGTTTGTGATGCTCAAAAAAACTAAAATAGTTTGCCAAAAGTATCAAAAGTTAAGGTACACCTAATTTTTACATAGCCACCATCTTGAAAATATGCTAATTAGGTGTCCAGACACACCCAATCATAAAGATGATTTTTTCATCATATTTCTAATTGTCAAAAAACATTAAATAGACATCAAGTTTGGGTTTGTAGCCCATCTGGTTCAAATGTAGAGGCAAAAGTGTGTTCAGGTGGTGGCCATATTGGATCAGCCGCTGTGGCGACCCCAAAGGTCACGGGCGCTCTAGCCAAATCATTTAAGTATGCCCTGAGCTGCACCTGTGCCAAATTTGGCGCTTTTAGACAAAAGTGAACGAACACACCCTAAAATCTCCCTAAGGGCCCCCACTATTTTGGAATAAGGTTGTAAAATAACAAAATGTGGAAAAAGTGAAGCACTGTGAATACTTTCCGGATGCACTGTGTCATACAAGTGTCATCTCACCAACTGAATAAGGACTTGCTCTTATACAGGGGAGTGGAATTTTACACCTGTCACCATGACCAGTGATGTTGAAAGCAATTGTCGCTGACTGACAAGTATTTTATACAGCACACTCGTCATCACACATCTCATGCTTTGATTACAGTTTCTTGTACAGCTCTGGTAGAGCAAATTGAAAGGATGTATTTGGGAATGATGCTATGGTTCAGAATCAGAATTATTGGCCAATATAGAAAACGCAACAGCTATGAGAGAGCACAGTATTAAATGGGTTATACTTGTATAGCGTTTTTTGACCTTCAAGGTACTCAAAGCGCTTTGACACTATTTCCACATTCACCCATTCACACACTGATGGTGGGAGCTGCCATTCAAGGCCCTAACCACGACCCATCAGGAGCAAGGGTGAAGTGTCTTGCTCAAGTACACAACGGACATGACGAGGTTGGTAGAAGGTGGGGATTGAACCAGGAACCCTCAGGTTGTAGGCACTTCCCACTCACCCAACTGTGCCACGCCGTATTAACTTCACTATTATACTCACTAGAGTGCAGAGTCGTTTAGCTCAAACTCGTAACCTCTGGATGCAGCCGCTCGCACACCCAAGTCTGCCCAAAGCGCACAGAAAGCATGAGCCACAAAAGGAAGCAGCTCCTGGTCGTCTCCCATACACTGACTAGAGGACAAGATGGAGCGGGCGTGAATCTAAAACAAAAAAAGCAAGAACTGTTGACATCTGATGGAATGCTGGTAAAAATAAATAAAAATTAGGAGGTCCACTCCAGACGTCACAATCATTTTATTTTCACGTATAGATGATAGTGTGGTTTGGTGTGTACGTGTGAATAAAAAGCACAGAATTATGTTTTGCTTTAGCGTCATGGTAGTGGTCAGCACCAAAAGTTCAGTCTTACAAGAGTTATTGGATGGGAATGGCAACGTCTTCAAAGCTACTGTGGAAAGTTCCAACTTAAAAAAGGCAGAATCACTAACTTCGCCTCACAATATATACATATACAAACATATACACACACATATAGCTGCCTCTTGCAATAATATATTCCTATATATTTTTTGACAGATAAATGATAATATAATCATTTCAAAAACGGATTGAAAAAGGCTCCTAATTTTGCTGCTGACGTATGCAGTAACATACTGCGTTAAATCAGATTGTATTATTTTGTCAAATCTATTATTAATCTACTTGCTAATTTACTATAAATATCTGGTTACTTTCTGCTGTAACATGTTTAGGTCTATACTTTTGTTAAAATGTAATAAGCACTTCTTCTGTTGGACGCTTTACATTAGCGCTGCACAATTAATCGATATCGATTCAACATTGAGATTTTAATTAGTGCGATAAATAACTACAAGAGGCGGATGGGGTTTTTTCTCCGCCATCACTGGCATTTAAGTGACAGATACACTATATTGCCAAAAGTATTTGGCCACCCATCCAAATGATCAGAATCAGGTGTCCTAATCACTAGGTCCGGTGTATAAAATCAAGCACTTAGGCATGGAGACTGTTTCTACAAACATGTGTGAAAGAATGGGCCGCTCTAAGTGATTTCCAGTTCCAGCGTGGAACTGTAATAGGATGCCACCTGTGCAACAAATCTAGTCGTGAAATTTCCTCGCTCCTAAATATTCCAAAGTCAACTTGGAAAAACGCAGCACGGTGGAAGAGGGGTTAGTGCGTCTGCCTCACAATACGAAGGTCCTGAGTAGTCTTGGGTTCAATCCCGGGCTCGGGATCTTTCTGTGTGGAGTTTGCATGTTCTCCCCGTGACTGCGTGGGTTCCCTCCGGGTACTCCGGCTTCCTCCCACCTCCAAAGACATGCACCTGGGGATAGGTTGATTGGCAACACTAAATCGGCCCTAGTGTGTGAATGTGAGTGTGAATGTTGTCTGTCTGTCTGTCTGTCTGTGTTGGCCCTGCGATGAGGTGGCAACTTGTCCAGGGTGTACCCCGCCTTCCGCCCGATTGTAGCTGAGATAGGCTCCAGCGCCCCCCGCGACCCCAAAAGGGAATAAGCGGTAGAAAATGGATGGATGGAACTTGGAAAAACAGGAAAAGTGAAGAGTTTAGGAACAACAGCAAGTCAGCCACCAAGTGGTAGGCCACGTAAACTGAGGGGTCAGTGGATGCTGAAGCGCATTGTGCAGAAAGTCTTTGCACTGTCAGTTGCTTCATGTGACCTTCCAATTAGCCCACGTACAGTACGCAGAGATCTTCATGGAATGGGTTTCCATGGCCGAGCAGCTGCATCTCAGCCATACATCACCAAGTCCAATGCGAAGCGTGGTATGCAGTGGTGTAAAGCAGTGGTCCCCAACCTTTTTGTACCTGGGGACCGTTCAACGCTTGAAAATTTGTCCCACGGACCGGGGGATTTTTTTTTTTTTTTTTCATAAAGAAATACAATCATGTGTGCTTACGGACTGTATCCCTGCAGAGTGTATTGATCTATATTTATATATAATGTACATATTGTGTTTTTTATGTTGAGTGTGAATGTTGTCTGTCTATCTGTGTTGGCCCTGCGATGAGGTGGCGACTTGTCCAGGGTGTACCCCGCCTTCCGCCCGATTGTAGCTGAGATAGGCTCCAGCGCCCCCCGCGACCCCGAAGGGAATAAGCGGTACAAAATGGATGGATGGATGGATCGATGTTGATTTAATAAAAAAAAAAATTTAAAATAAAAAAATATATACATATATATATTTTTTTTCTTGCCCGGCCCGGTACCAATCTACCAGTCCGCGGCCCGGTGGTTGGGGACCACTGGACTCTAGAGCAGTTGAGACGCCTTCTCTGGACTGATGAATCACGCTTTTCCATCTGGCAATCTGATGGACAAGTCTGGGTTTGGAGGTTGCCAGGAGAACAGTAAATTTCGGACTGCACTGTGCAGAGTGTGACATTTGGTGGTGGAGGAATTATGGTGTGGGGTTGTTTTTCAGGAGTTGGGCTTGGCCCCTTAGTTCCAGTGAAAGGAACTTTGAATGCTCCAGGATACCAAAACATTTTGGACAATTCCATGGGATGACACTTCAAGTTCATATGTGAGTAAAGGCAGGTGGTCAAATCTTTTGGCAATATAGTGTATGTTCGCCAATCAGAATTGTTGAGCCTCGCGTCCTTTGCCTACTGGCAAATCAATAGTATTTAAGGAAACAGCACGTTTGTGTGCGCTATAGTGAGGCAGCCAGTACGCTAATAACAAATACCACTTGAAAAAGTTTTATGGTGACTCGGCCTGTGCCGATAGTAAGTCAATCAATAGTACAATAAATGTAAATGAAGTTTATGAAATATGAATGAAATACTTTGCCAGCACGCTACACATGTCTGAGTACCGGTACACTGAATAATTAAAATGATCTTAAAGGGGAACTGCATTTTTTTGGAATTTTGCTTATCGTTCACAATCATAATGCATTCTAAATATTAAATGTGATCATGAGTCCACTTACAATGGCACCTATGGGAGTCATTAAATTCTGCCGATAAAGCCCCTAAAAACACATCCAAACCCCTCTATTAGGGTTTTATGTACATGATACAAGTATATATGTAATGTAGTAACAGGCACATTAATAATGCGGACTTTATAAGAGCCAACAAACATAATAAAATACCACTTACCGTACAAGGTTTGCGGTCATTTGGATGCAGACTGCTAGGATGTTCATATATTCCCTTTCATATATTCCCATTTATGTCTCATAATCCTCGCGAAGAAACGGGGTGGGACCAAGCTCTTTCCGTGTCTTTCTCGCCAGTTCCAAGTTCTAATTGGCTGTCAAAGTGTGCCAACTTGTTGGATTATATTTTCAGCCATCTACTTTCAAAGTGAGATGCATGATTTATGATCTACAATCAACCAACACGGGGCAAGAAAGCGAGGAAACCGCAGACCACTCGATGTTAACATAGGCAGACATGGTAGTGATCACGTCGCCGCTATAAATAGTTTGTCTGCATTCGCGCTTATAACAATATCACTAATACTTGGTTAATATTCAAGTCACGAAATGTAAATGGAGTTTGTTGGCGGTTTTTGAATGGTTATTGGATTTTATGGACGGAATAGAGGACCTACCATTTGCTTCGCTGTAAGCAGACTTTTACCGATACGTTTAATATTTAGAATGCAAAAAAAAAAAAAAATCCATTTGTCGCCATGTTTTTTTTAGTGATTGTGAACGATAGGCAAAATTCCCAAAAATTAAGTGACGGTCTCTTTTAACGGTGTGATTAATCCCCTTATAACAATGATTACGCAGGTTCCATCTAATGGTGCTCCAAAAAAAAATCACTGAAGTATTCAAACACAGTGTTAATGTTCAAACTGTGTAATGTTACAGTAGTCCAGTGCTTCTCAAATATTTTCTGTTACGCCCCCCCCAGGAAAAAGAAAATATTTTGCGCCCCCCCTGCTCCCCCCACTCCCCACCATGACTAAAAATAGTATATTTTGTCGATAAATTTGTTACGACAATGCCTTTGCATAACATTGTAAGCTTATCAACAATAAAGGAAACAACACACCAGTCTTTCCTTGTCCCCCACCGTGGTTATAGTGAAGCCAAGTGCGACATACGCGCATCATATTCTGGTACAGCAAAAAAAGCATGTTCCTCGAGGTTACGCGACCTCCCTGACATAGCACCGTGCCACCCCACTGTTTGAGAAAGACTGCAGTAGTCAAAATTATGAAATACACTTGTAAGGTAAAACCTCTGCTTTGTTTTTGATGAAAATGTAGGCCTTCTATGGTATTGTATTTTAATGTTAGTCCTTATGGTGGTACTGAGTAGCTGAAGAGCAAGTGTTGGAATAGGATGTGTCTAAAAAGTGTCACCAAATAAGAGATACATTCTCACTATTGTTATTGCTCTGACTTTGTTTTTTTATCAGATGATAGGGTAACGATGTTAAAGGTCATTGTATGATGTATTCGTATCCCATTTATGAAATTAAGTGAAATAAGTGAAAATATTTTACCAAAGCGATTATATTTTAAAGTAGCTCATGTCATAATGTGTGTTGTTTTTTTTGTCTCTTCATTGGCTTGGGAACTGTTCTCAGCAATCCAAGCAGAGAAACTTATTAACATAGTTTGCCTCTTCATGTATGCACTCTTCATGTAGTGATTGTTTTGACCCTAAAGTGAAGTCAGAATACAAATCAATTGATTTGATATGGTCAATAAACAAAATAAAAGTAAATTTCCCAAATTGATACACATTTTATATACATTTGAGATAGTTATTTACGACAACAAAAAAACATTTTCAAGTCCAGTTAGGCCTTGCCCACAGAGCAATATCAGCCAACCGCCCAGTGGGTAGGAATCCCTTGGCTCAAGATTGACACCTAGTGTTACAAAACAAGAATTGCAAGCAAACCGAAAGGCAGAAGTTTATACAACGGTACCTCAATTTAAGAGTGCTTTAACTTAAGTGTTTTGGGATAAAAGCTGTATCTTGGCTAATTGTTATGCTTTAGGTCGCAAATGTGACAATACACCACGTAAGATCCGCCCAAAACATCTGGTCTTACTCGCTAGCATTAGCTTGTAGCTTGAGATGGAGATAACTCTGTATTTCCAACTGTAGGAAGAAATTAAGTATGTATAAAGGACAGTGCTGAGAAGAAGAGAATGATGTTCATTGAATTAAAGAAAGAAATGCTCAAAAACATGATTGGACATGTCAACAACTTGGCAAAATTAAAGTCTATCCCTGCTAGTCAGCACCATACTGAAGCAGAAGGATGTTAAAATAATATGCAAATGGATGATATTTATACATGAACATATGGAAAAGCTGCTGATAGTGTGTTTGACAGAGAAGCAGTTGACTCAATGGTAAATGCTGTACACTATTACACAGAGGTGGGACCAAGTCATTGCTTTGCAAGTCACAAGTAAGTCTCAAGTCTTTACCCTCAAGTCTCGAGTCAAGTCCCGAGTCAAGACAGGGCAAGTCCGAGTCAAGTCCAAAGTCAACACTGGAAAGTCTTAAGTTAAGTCCCAAGTCCTGCATTTTGAGTTTCGAGTCCTTTCAAGTCATTTAACCACAGACTAATATATTTACACAGATTGTGTATGCTTTTAAAACGCTGTATTTATTTATTAAAACAAGTGCATTTGAAATTGCAGGGAAAAAGATAGTGCTGACATTGCACTTCAAAATAGCACTATTAACCAGTCATTTTAAACATGTAACTCATTCCTTTACAGAATAAACACATTTGAAAAAAACAAGTGCAACTGTACTTATTTGCACAAAAGTGTTAACATTGTATTTCCATGGCATATTGCATTGTAACTAGTTCCACAGCAGTTTCTATCCTGTTCTTACCTTATCTCATTGATCTCATCTCATACTGTATGTGTGTTTATGTGTGCGTACACATGAAAAACATAACAAATATATGAACATAACAATGAACAGAGTTGTACTTTTTAGATGTCAGGACCCTATGCAATATGTACACATATTCTTAATATAGTATACATTTTAACTGACCTTTATTTGACTATGTTTGTCTTTTTGTAGGTGGCTAAAATACGCGGTGCTGCTGACTGCCGTCTAACGTTACGTTACTGTGTGTGATACATTGACTAACGTTACGTTACTGTGTGTGATACATTGACTAACGTAATGTTACTGTGTGTGATACATTGACTAACGTAATGTTACTGTGTGTGATACATTGACTAACGTAACGTTATGTATAGGTACCTCATGAAACCCTGCTTAAAAAAAAATCACTTGACAAAAAGTATGAATAAGGTAGCAAACTGCAGTGGACGCAACAGATTGCCGTGTTTGCAATGACGTTATAACCATAGACATCTTATAAGTAGACGCAGCATTGGTTGCTGTGACGTGAGCAATTTGGCCGCCATCTTGAAGTGCTGATGAGGAGCCGGCGAGCAGCCTAAACTGACAGTTGAAAGGTAGAAAACAAAGATGCCGGGCTGGTGTTCAGCGTTTTCCTGCTCAAATGAGCGGACTGTTGAAAATAGGAATCGGGGGATTACTTTTCACAAGTGAGATTTAACATTAACGTACTATTGGTTGTATTTTATGAAAATAATATTACCACAGAGTTGAGAAGGATCAAAGATCTTCAATATTTGTATGTGAAAATCACAAAGAAATATTCTGGGGGAGGATGACCCCCCTACAGGGGTTTGGTTTACAAACTTTCAGCCCCACCTAAAACAAAATTCACCAGCCACTACTGATTATGATGCATTCTCATTTTAGGCAAAGTATAAGACAATACTTTCTTAACAGTATAATTGTAACCAGGAATCAGTCTTCAAGTAACAATATTCAAATACTAACATTGTTGGGTTAAACAGAATGTGGTTTTATTCTGAATCCAGTGAAACAGATTGGTGGTTTTAGCTGATATGAAGACTTTCAGGTGTTTATATATGTTTAAGTATTTGGCAGACGCTTTTATCCAAAGCGACTTACATAAAATAATACATATAAAACAATCACTGCAAACATTATCATTTAAGGGAAGAATGTAATAGAAAATATAAATACAAAGTGTCAAGACAGAATAAACTCTCTGCTGCTGCAGCAACAGAGATACAGTCTATAGGTCCCTAAGATATATAGATATCTAATGTATTCATACATTGTTTATGTAGGATACACACATATGTATATATAACCTAATCATATTGTTTCTTCAACTTAAAAATAGTTTACCGTTTTTTTCCCCCTTCTCTGGGATTATATTCCCAGTTTTGATCTCGGACGTCTGGTCACTTAAGCGTATAAGAATATTATATTACTGTTAAGCAAACTATGAATAATAAAACACGCCAAAACATGTGTCTGTTATCATAGCTACACGTATGACAAAAAAGGGGGTGAAAATCAGTGGTATTCAGTGAGGTAAAATGAATTAAATGCGCTGACAGTTCATTGCTCCTGCCAAATTAATTGCACTGAGTGGAGCGGATCACCACTCCAAGATGGCGGCCACGCGCCTCGTCTGCGCCAGTAGGCAGTAGCGCTCTATGCTGCGTCTACTTATAAGATGTCTATGGTTATAACGTTAGCAGTGAGTTTGCAGCCTCACTGATTTAACTACACAGCAAATAAAAGTCACGTTACTTAGCCAATAAACGTTATCTTACATCTTACCCTTCTTATTGCAACTTCAAATGTCGAACGAAGTTGGAAGTTGTTGCGTCTCCGTCTGTAATATTCGAACTGCGTGATTTGCATACAGCAATTCGTTTTTTGTTGACCAAGTCGTAGTTTTTATACCCGAACGAAACCAACTTTAACATAATTGTTTATCACTGGCACGTTGTTGGACAACTCTTGTTCATTTGTTGTCCTGCAATTTGATTGGATAAATGCTGTGTGATGAAAACAACGTAAATCTAATTTGATTGGCTGTTGTACTGACAGCACACCAGCTGACAGGAATAACACGCTGATAGACAGACGAAGAAAATGAAAAATACGGAGCGCTCCCAAATAACTTTTTGAGCTTTGGATTTTGGGGAAAGTGGCAAGTCATGTCAAGTCATGTCAAGTCAAAAGGCTCAAGTCCAAGTGAAGTCACAAGTCATTGATGTTAAAGTCTAAGTCGAGTTGCAAGTCTCTTTACATTTTGTCAAGTCGAGTCTAAAGTCATCAAATTCATGACTCGAGTCCAAGTCATGTGACTCGAGTCCACACCTCTGCTATTACATTACTTCACAAAACTACAGGAGTTCTTAATGCTACATTTTATTTAATTATTTTTCATACAATATTTGTCATCTAAAAGTATTATTATTATATATATATATATATATATATATATTTTTTTTTTTTAAACATGTAACGTGCAGTTCTTGAGGGCCGGGCACCAATTCAATTGATTTTAATTCATTTCTGTGGGTGATGTTGATTTGAGACAAGTGTTTTGAGTAAAGAGTCACAGAACCAATTAAGCTTATAAGTAGAGGTACTGCTGTAGTATGAGGTGAAATCAACACACCTTATTCTTTTTGTTAGCCAGGTTTATCCTCAGCATCCCCATTCCTCGTAGGACAAACTTCATTGATGTGAGGAGGTTGTCGAGGACTGCCGGCTGGCAAGAAAAGTTGTAAACATTAAAGCTCTTGTATGTAACCAGCTCAAAATAATTTTTTTGTACAAAAAAAAAATACAAAACATCCAACACCGGCTAGCATTTATTACAAAAAGTCAATGTCTATATTTTTCACAATTAAAGTTGTCTGTGTTGGCCCTGCAATGAGGTGGTGACTTGTCCAGGATGATAAACATCACTTGCTCCTTCAAAAAGTTTTAATGGTCACTAGGCCTGGTTCAATAGTCAATGAGTCAATCAATTGCATCGATAAACAGCTATGTCCGGGGTTTTGTTTTCTTTCTTTTTTTAACAAGGAGAAAAAGGTCTCACTCTCTGTATCACTCTCAGCACCGGATTGCTTTTAACAAGAGAATTAACTAAACAGAGTGAGCCTTCTTCTCAGTCATTCACAATCTTTGTCTTGGTGGGCAGAGCGGCCACATATGCAGGCTGCTGATTAGCGCAGCCCCCAGCAGTACATGTCAGCGTTGAAACTGCCGACTCCAGTTTGTAGCCGATTTAGAGTTAACCATTCTCTGCGAGGCAGGTTTGCACCTGGTGGCAACGATGTGCCAGGTCATACTGTAAATTGAGTGGGTCATGGGGTCTGAAGGTTAGTTGCCTATCTAGTTTTACCAAAGGTATGTTGGAGTAGGGTTATAGTGCAGAGGTGTCCCGTTAAGGTTGATTGTAGGCTGGCGCTGAGCTTCCTTGTTGACGTGGCAAGCTGTAGTAGTGGCTTTTGGCATGTTTAGCTTCAGTCTCCAGGTCTTATGATAAGCTGCTACAAGTGCCATGTCTGCCGAAAGCACGTCTTCTACTTTCGACCAGCATCTGTCAGAGTGAAGAAGAGCGAGGTTGTCGGCATATCCATACTGCAGAGATGTTGTGCATGGCAAGACACTAATAAGCAGGGCCAGTACTGATCCTTAGGGAACTCAGTTTCTTAGGCGTCTTGGACGGCTGGACTGTCCATCGCCTGTCTTCAGTATGAAACTGCGATTTGAGAGAATGTTGGTGATGAATCGCACTAGGTTGCGATCAGGGATGATCCGGAGGAATTTCAAAATTAGGCACTGGTGCCACACTGTGTCGTAGGCTGCAGTCAGGTCCACTAAGATGATGCCCGCCATACATCCTTTTTCAAAATAGACTTCAAAGTCATTTGAAAACTTCACAATTTGTTGTACAGTGCTGCGTTCGTGACAAAAGCCTGCTTGGGTGACAGGAAATTGGGGTCCTTGACTGGTTCCAAAGGAACAAGGAGGAGTTGTTTGAGGAATTTGAAGGGGACGCAGAGGAGTGAAATAGGGTGGTAGTCAATGTTCCTTCTAATTGTTCATGTGTGTGAGCAAACACAAAAACTCCCTGAGCATTCAGTGGAGCACATGTGAGCAACATCACACGTGACAATACCAGCAGCACACCTGTCTCAAACAAAACTTTTATTTTACACTCAAATGACAGGAGTCATTTTCATGAGATTATTTTCTAATATTAGTGATTTGGCCCACTTGTAATGAAATAAAATAAATCTTGTTTTTCATAAGCTATGGATTAGTATTGTACAATATGTCTGGGTGGGGGTCTTGCTTTGGAAATCATTTGTACCCCTTTCAGAGATCACATTTAGTTCCCCTTAAACATCCTCATGTTGCACAATGAAATGTAAGCAGAGGATGAAGTGTGCATTCCTGTAACTTTCTCTAGTAACAGCATTCCATGATTAATATAAATAAATTATAATTAAATAAATGATAAATGGGTTGTACTTGTATAGCGCTTTTCTACCTTCAAGGTACTCAAAGCGCTTTGACACTACTTCCACATTTACCCATTCACACACACATTCACACACTGATGGAGGGAGCTGCCATGCAAGGCGCTAACCAGCACCCATCAGGAGCAAGGGTGAAGTGTCTTGCTCAGGACACAACGGACATGACGAGGTTGGTACTAGGTGGGGATTGAACCAGGGACCCTCGGGTCGCGCACGGCCACTCTTCCACTGCGCCACGCCGTCCCTAATAATAAATGACAGTAGAATAAGCACACATGACTGAGGAGTCATAGTGTAACTTTGTGTGGTGTTTGAGTTGTCCGACTTTTTGTGTGGCCATAAATGCACCAGTGGCTTAGTGGTATGCGTGTTGGTGACAGATGACAAGTTGGTTTTGGCGTGGTTTGTACGGCAGAAAATGACTAGTTTTTCGAGAGAGAAGTTTTTTACTCATGTTTTTGGTGTGGTTATGGCTGAATATAAACAGTTTTGCTCAATAAAGTGATTGATATAATTCCTGTCCTCGAAGCATCTCGATAGACGTTACAATAATTGAACGGTGTTCAATTGAACGGTGTTGACGAACACAGTTAGGGCGGTTTGTTGTCACTGTCACTCAGAGTTGTATTGCAAAATTACACAGAATAAATTATGTGTTTATTTTGTTTAGAATTCAGATGGGATTTGATTTGGTGCGCGGCATATATTTGCTGTACGCAGAGGACGCTTGAGCAGTGCGCAATTGCGCAGGCACGCACCTTAGAGGGAACGTTGGTGGTAGTTATTTGGGTTGGCTGGAGGTTTGTTTGATTTTGGCAGAGCAATGATGGTAGCTTTCCGCCAGATCTTGGGTATCGACTGACGAAAGAGACGGCAGGAGTAGAACACCTGGAGCCAGTCCAGACATTTCTGGCCGCAGTGTATAAGAAACTCAGGTGGGATGTTGTCAGGACCTTGGGCCTTTCCACTCTTTAGTTGGGTGATGGCGTTAGTGAGATTCAGCTGAGAATGGTACTGATATACAATATGGCAATCGACTCCTGGTGCTTGCCATAGGCTGGTTATTTCTTGCTTGACATATCAGGTGTGATCCTTGTTGGCATCCTTGAAGCAGCCATTTGCAAGGAGGTATGCAGCTATCGACTTGGCTGTCACTGGGCATTGAGAATGTCTGGGGCTTCTACCTGTAAGGCAGTTTAAGGTCTTCCAAGCATTGTTGCTGGAGGGAGTGAAGTCTATTCCTTACACCGTCTCCTCCCATCTTTCTCTCCGTTTATTGACTAGGTAGTCTGTCACATGTGTTGCTTTGGTGGCTGCCTCTTCACCAGGTTCAGCTTGCAGGAAATTGTTGTCCCATGTGGGAATGTAATGTTGACAAAAACCACGTGGGATGGCACTCATGGCTGCCCTAATGAGGAGTTTGCAGAGGGCTGAGTAGTCACGATCCAGGTTGTGAGTCGTTGGTGCGGGTAGACTTTCGGTGCCCGAGTCCACCTAATTGGTGAACTGTTCCCAGTTAACCTTGCAGAAATTCCACATCTTCACTGGTTTGATAGGGTTGTCTGAGGTTATCAATGACGGCGTGTGTTGTTGTGATCTGGGGGGAGGTCCAGGGTGGGGTGATGGGCCATTCAGGTTTGAGAAAGCGAGGTCTGGGTTTGAGGTCGTGTTCAACCTGCCAGAGTAGAAGCTGTGTGGTCGTTTTCGATCATAGAGGAGTTGCACACCAGTTGCTGTTGCCCATTCCTTGAGAGTGACACCATCTGGATTGGATTCATTATACCACCAAGTAGTGCTGCGGCAGTTAAAGTCACCGGCATAAATGCAGGGTGGGTCAAAGCAGGGATAGAATTTGCCTGAAGCCAAGATGTGGGGCATGTAGATGGTAATGTCAGTTACACCTTCAACTTGTGTGGCTGCCCATTCCAGGCTGGAGGCTGGCGGGGACGTTGCAATTGCTTTCCTTTTAGCTGTGTTTTTTTTATGATTATGGCAACAACATGATTGTCACTCTCGATTTGTGAAGCCAAGGTGCACTCAGAGATCTTTAGGCGAGAACTGTCAGTTACATGGATCTCTTGGAGGATTGCGATGAGTCTGTAATAGATGCATTCTGCATTCTCCAGTTATATGTCGTCAACGATGTTAAAGTTTGCTGCTGCTTCTGCTGCTGTCTCCAGTTGTTGTCGTTCACCTGACAAAACAGTTACGAGGGCTCACCACAAGGAGGTCGACAACTTGAGCCCCAGTTTACATTATTTTAAATGATTACCTGCATATATTATGATTACATTACAAACACTGTATTGTTATCGATTATTTCTTCAGTTTAAGAGCATGATGTAGGCAAGAGTTCTGAGTCTGTCTGCATAAAGCCAAATGTTTTTTTAAGTAAATTATTGAATATTGTTCTGTGTTGCACCTTGAGACAAGAATGTTGATTGACAATCTAAAAGTAACATGTTTTCCTTCATTTGTTATTTTCACAGTTTTATGCATTCATATGTAAAAAAAGATATAAATAAAATGAACGGAAGGATGAAATTGCAATCGCAATTTGAGAGAAAATTTGCAATTAAGTTTTTTTCTCAAAATTGTGCAGCTGGGTCAGGCTCCAACTCCCCGCAACCTCGAGACAGACAAGCGGTGAAAAATAGATGGATGGATGGAAATTCAACTGAACAAAATTTGTCGTTAGAGTGGAATAAGGTGACTAGCAATCATGGTTGTCACTCAGTGCTGTCGCGCAAATATATCTTTCAGAACTAAAATATATATTCTTTAAATGCTGTAGTTGCTATATTATTGTTGAACTAATGAACCGATTTTGTAGCATACCGGTAACATTATTCTTTTCCTGTGCACCATGCATTACTTGGAGCAGAGTTTACATGGTTGGAACTGAAAAATAGTGGGCTACAGTATAACACAGGGATCCCCAAACTACGGCCCGCAGGCCGGATCTGGCCCACCAGCGTCCAAAATCCGGCACGCGGGAAGTCTAAAGTTTAAAAAAATATATCTATTTTTTTACTTTTTATTTTTTTAAATCTGTCCTTTCTAATCCGTTTTGTACCACTTGTTACTCTTGATGTCTCCTAGACGCTCAGGCAAATCATGTCAAAAAATGCATTTTCCCATCAATAACGTGACATGATCGTACTTGGAATATATATATCCACATTTTTTTAACCCGATGCGGCCTCCGAATCAAAAAATTTGGGGACCCCTGGTATAACACAAACATACCCTTTAAGGCTGTTTTACATATAATTCAGTGCACAATGTTTTAGTGTTTAGTCTGGTGTTGTCATGGGACCAAAAGCTGCACTGAAAATAATCATTACAAGAAGTATGGACTTTGTGAAGGTTATTTTCATTTCCTACCTATTGCTAGCTGTTTTTGTGTATTTAGGACCTGCATACATCTCAGAGATTTGAAATCAAACCATGTAGGTATAGCAAAAGATATTTATAAAACCAGATTACCTTCTTCCATACTTCTTCTAAACGAGCTGTTTGGAATTTGCTTAATTTGTGACGTTTTTCCCAGTTGTGACATCAGCGGATATCCCATTTATGGTAGCGATTTACCCGAAAAAGTATTGCGCAACTACGCCATTGTAGTCCAATGTTGTAGTGAATAGTCCCTTCTTTCTATCGATTCTCTTGTTGTGGGGAAGACTGGTTCGTACATGCACATGCCACCTCTGCCTTTGCCATTTCTAACACAAAGTAGCATATAGTTCAAACTTATATCTGTCAGCAGACTCCATATGAAAGTGCAAAAAACTACAACATGGCTGGCGGGGAGAAGACGCAGTCAAAGTGGAGGCACTTAAGACCGCCCACTAAACAGCGCATCCTGAAGGGACGGTCAGCAGGCGGCTTAAAACGGTCTGTAAAACAATCCAAACAACCACTTTTAGGTATTATGTAAACCACAAGGAAGTGTTTTAAATGTAGAAAAAACATAATATGACCCCTTTAAATAGCACTGATGTCACACGCATACAGGAAGAAATAACATTTGTAATTGGTGTAGTTTTAACACCGCTCCATGAGCTCAAATGAAATAAACCACACCAGAGTTCACTTGCAAAACCCAACAGCAAATGTTCTTGGTTTTGCTTGTTTGGTGCACACCAGGAGTCTTCAAATCACAGCATTCACATTTGACCAAGTGTTAGAGAGTTCTTATTAACCAAAACAAACGTGACACTCTAAATTACATAAAAAAATAAGAGCAACATTTACATGCACCTTGAAGCTGATGAGCTCTTGTTTGGAGAAGCCATGACTGTGGATGATCTTGATCTGCTTGATCAGAGTGCTCTTTCCACTCTCTGCAGCTCCTAAAACAATAAACATTTGTTTTTTAATATTGTCATACCTGCATACACAACATGCCTCAATCTTACCGAGTATGAGGATTTTGAACACATTTATCTCACTCCTGGCCTGTTCAAAAAGGTCCTGCTCGATTTTGGAGCTCTGCAGTTTGGCCTTCTTGGCCTCCTCCCTAATGTCTTGGTGGACGCACATTCCCATGCACATCTGAGGAAGTATGTTTAGGTTACCATAGCTGCGGGAATACTATTGGCTCCAGATAATATGCAGAATTGGTTACAGTGAGAATGTTGTCCATTTTGAACTAATGGATTGCAACACTAAATTGGCCCTAGTGGGTGAATGTTGTCTGTCTATCTGTATTGGCCCTGCGATGAGATAGCGACGCCCAATTGCAGCTGCGGTAGACTCCAGCAACCCCCGCGACCCCGAAAGGGACAAGCGGTAGGAAATGGATGGATTGATTGCATTACTCTATATTCATTAATATCAATTTAAACAAATAATTCGTGGCGATACTTTTGGTGTACGCGGAAGTAGCTATTTAATTGCATAGTAACTATTTTACTATTTTTTCATTAAAAAAAACAATCAAACGATAACACTTCCGGTTACACCAAACCAAGAACATACTTCGGTTTGTGTAACCGGAAATTATGCAATCGTGTTTTAGCCTTTTAATTCGTAATTTAAAATAACGGTATTAGGTTAATGTAATAGTTTACTACCTGTAGCGGGACTGGCAATATGTTCACGCAACAAAGCATAGCTTTAATTCTGTTCCGAAGCGCCGAGGTTTCCTTTAATTTTTGATCCAAACCGCACACGAGAGCTAATTTTGGTTAAATGGTGCCACCTGGTGCCACTCGGTTGCCGTAAAGCTGATTAGTGTGTTGTAAAAAAACACCACAAAATATTAATATGCTGTCAAACTGAAAAAAAAAAAACGTTGTATTTTCCCGTGTTGAAACCTACTAAAAGCAGTGGTTAAAAGAAACAAATTATATTAATTATATATATTTTAAATTATATTATATATGTATTTATATATAATATATATCAGTATATATCATATACTGTGTATATAATGTGTAAATATTACATACATGTTACATTTTATATTGCTACTACGATACATTTTTAGTCTACTTTATACCTGCATTATCCTTTCCATCCTTTGTAACTGAGCTACTGTGTGGAACAATTTCCCTTGTGGATCATTAAAGTTTGTCTAAGTCTAATGTCTATGTGTAAGTTAATGAGTAATTTTTTTGATGTATATATTTACTATATTTATTTAAAGAGCCTTTATAACCCATTTTCTTTTTTTTTGCTGTATGCATTTGAACTTACCGGAGTGCAATATTTTAGATATCCACCTGTAACTAAAAGTACTACAATAGTTAATTCATTTCAAAAAGCGACTTTTGGGATTATTTGCCAAAAAAATAGGACTTCTACCATCATAATAGTGATATGCATTCAATATATACACCAAATAAAAAAAAGTTCAGACAAGTGATAGTTGATGAAACCATGTTATTGTTAACAGAAAATAAATACTGCAGTCCAGTTTGCCTTTACATCCCAAATAGGTGTACAGGCAGGGGTTTGTCATGTGCTCATACAGTATATACATTAAGTCAGAGAGAGAGAGTCTATTATACTACCAAAAATATAATATTCAGTCCCATTTCATACTGAGGTTAAACTGTTTAGTATAGGACCCTCGGAGAACATTATAAACACCATAATGTTCCCCCACCCCCATAGGAAATAGTGTACCCACCCCTGTTGTGAGTTATGAAAGTGCAACATTAACAGCAGTCGTGTGTAAAGTGTCCACTCCACAGAGGTGCTGTGGTTAGTTTAAGTTTCAGAGAAATAAACCCCGACAGGTAAAACACAACATGTGAGTGAAATGTCAGTGCAGTCCGATACGGAGGATCACATGCGGTCCAAGTCCTAACTCTTGCCCTTGCAACACAACACTTTTTTTGTTTTTAAAAAAACAATGTCATATTTTGCAGGCAAGAAAAATATACGTTTTTAGAAAAAATTTGAATTTTTCTTGTCTATACTTGACCTTTGGACAAGACAAAGCAAATAGGTAAATACTGCGCATGGATCCATCCCGGATAAAAACATGCCGATTGTGTTCTCGGTTTCTTTCAGTGTGCAGGACTTGAGGGGCCTTTCAGAGTCCACGACACTGCCTGGCCTCCATTACTGGTCTGCTACTTGGTGTCGCTGCATGGCCTCGATCACGGCAATCTCATTGGCCTCCTTCTTCTGGTTCCTTGCTTGAAAAAGGAGCCTCAATGCAAAAAAAAAGAAGTGTGAATTCCATTTTTCAAAATAATAAAATAATACTGGTAAGGCCAGCCAGCAGATTACCTGTTTTTTGTTATCCTCTGCACAATAGCATCTGTCGTGAGGGTGTTCTCACTGTCAACAATGCGCAATATTCCTTGCTTTCTGGGCACCTGGATGTAAAGAAACAAAGTATTTTTATTAATAGGGCTGTGAATCTTTGGGCACCACACGATTCAATTCGATTCTTAGGGACAACGATTCGATTCAGAATCCATTCTCAATTCAAAACGATTCTCGATTCAAAATGAATACTTTTTTAATAACATTGTGTGCCAGTTCTATGATTAACTACATTCCTCCGTAAAATAGATCAAACGCTTTGATAAACTTCTATATTACTTAAAGGGGAACATTATCACCAGACGTATGTAAGCGTCAATATATACCTTGATGTTGCAGAAAAAAGACCATATATTTTTTTAACCGATTTCCAAACTCTAAATGGGTGAATTTTGGCGAATTAAACGCCTTTCTATTATTCGCTCTCGGAGCGATGACGTCACAACGTGACGTCACATCGGGAAGCAATCCGCCATTTTCTCAAACACAGTACAAACACCGAGTCAAATCAGCTCTGTTATTTTCCATTTTTTCGACTGTTTTCCGTACCTTGGAGACATCATGCCTCGTCGGTGTGTTGTCGGAGGGTGTAACAACACGAACAGGGACGGATTCAAGTTGCACCAGTGGCCCAAAGATGCGAAAGTGGCAAGAAATTGGACGTTTGTTCCGCACACTTTACCGACGAAAGCTATGCTACGACAGAGATGGCAAGAATGTGTGGATATCCTGCGACACTCAAAGCAGATGCATTTCCAACTGGACTGGACAGATCAGCTTTCAGGAAAAGAGAGCGGATGAGGGTATGTCTACAGAATATATTAATTGATGCAAACTGGGCTGTCTGCACTCTCAAAGTGGATGTTGTTGCCAAATGTATTTCATATGCTGTAAACCTAGTTCATAGTTGTTAGTTTCCTTTAATGCCAAACAAACACATACCAATCGTTGGTTAGAAGGCGATCGCTGAATTCGTCCTCACTTTCTCCAGTGTCGCTGGCTGTCGTGTCGTTTTCGTCTGTTTCGCTTGCATACGGTTCAAACCGATATGGCTCAATAGCTTCAGTTTCTTCTTCAATTTCGTTTTCGCTACCTGCCTCCACACTACAACCATCCGTTTCAATACATGCGTAATCTGTTGAATCGCTTAAGCCGCTGAAATCCGAGTCTGAATCCGAGTTAATGTCGCTATACCTTGCTGTTCTATGCGCCATGTTTGTTTGTATTGGCATCACTGTGTGACGTCACAGGAAAATGGACGGGTGTATATAACGATGGTTAAAATCAGGCACTTTGAAGCTTTTTTTAGGGATATTGCGTGATGGGTAAGATTTTGAAAAAAACTTTGAAAAATAAAATAAGCCACTGGGAACTGATTTTTAATGGTTTAAACCATTCTGAAATTGTGATAATGTTCCCCTTTAAAAGAAAACAGATTTTTTTCTACCCAAACATTTAATAAAGTCAAATACAAATAAGGCGATAAGAGAAGTATCCAACACTTCACTTTTCTAAAGTAAATCTGTACAGCAGATATGGGTATCTTCATCAACAATATGATTTTCCGGAGTGGCTGGACAGGACAGAATTGATTATAATAACAAATTAAAAAACAAACAAACGAAAAAAATATTTTTGATTTGTTTTAATCAATTAAGAATCGTTGCAAATAAGAATCGCGACTCATTCAAAAATCTATTTTTTACACCCGTAACCGTAATTATTAAAAAGAAGCCTTACATCACAGCTTGTCATAACAAACCATAAGTACTGCAAATAAGCGAGCCCATTGTAAAAATGTTTATTGTAAATTCTCGGCAAATGACTAATAATTGCATTACTTTTACAGTAACATACTACATTAATTTACTGTACTGCTGTATATGCTATAACTACAAGCTGTAACTTCACAAATATATTTATATAGTTAATTATGCTGTTGGTTTAAAAGCATACGCCATCTAGTGTACAAGAGTGTGCAATGTAATCTATGGCAGTATTTTTCAACCACTGTGCCGGGGCACACTAATGTACCGTGAGATAGTCTGGTGTGCCGTGGGAGATTATCTAATTTCACCTATTTGGGTTAAAAATATTTTTTGCAAACCAGTAATTATAGTCTGCAAATTATGTGTTGTTGTTGAGTGTCGGTGCTGTGTAGAGCTCGGCAGTGTAACCGTGTAATACTCTTTCCATATCAGTAGGTGGCAGCCGGTAGCTAATTGCTTTGTAGATGTCGGAAACAGCGAAAAGATTGGAGCCTTCTGAGATTCCAGTAATTCTATGATATTGATTTTTTTTTGTTTTGTTTTTTTAGAACTTAATTTCAAAAGCAATAGGCTCCAGCACCCCCCGCGACTCCGAAAGGGACAAGCGGTAGAAAATGGATGGATGAATAGAATTTCAAAAGCAATACATGGCTTTCTTCATTCTGAACACACATTTTATCATTCTGAACAAACATTTTATTATTTGATCTTTGTCACTGTCCAATTAAAGATAAGTACAGTGAAATCATTAAATGTCTATATCAAAGTACAATCAATTACTGGGTTGCAATCACGTGAACTAGAGGCACTTCCGGGTTTCAGGTGATGGTCTAGAGTCCCATCAGGCTACCGTTTATTTACCTTCATCCGTGCAAATTTGGTCGATTTTGAAAGGTTTAGAGGCAAATATATAAGGGATCATGAAAAAAATATTATTATAATAATATGTATGGATGGAGTGGATTTACAGTCTACACTCTTAAAAAAAGTATTTTTTGAAAGATTTAAACTAGGGATGTCCGATAATATCGGACTGCCGATATTATCGGCCGATAAATGCTTTAAAATGTTAATATCGGAAATTATCGGTATCAGTTTCATCCATCCATTTTCTACCGCTTATCCCTTTTGGAGTCGCGGGGGGCGCTGGAGCCTATCTCAGCTACAATCGGGAGGAAGGCGGGGTACACCCTGGACAAGTCGCCACCTCATCGCAGGGCCAACACAGATAGACAGACAACATTCACACTCACATTCACACACTAGGGCCAATTTAGTGTTGCCAATCAATAAAATGTATGACTTTTTAAAACGCCGCTGTACGAAGTGGTACACGGACGTAGGGAGAAGTACGGAGCGCCAATAAACCCTAAAGGCACTTGCTTTGCGTGCCGGCCCAGTCACATAATATCAATCAATGTTTATTTATATAGCCCTAAATCACAAGTGTCTCAAAGGGCTGCACAAGCCACAACGACATCCTCGGTACAGAGCCCACATAAGGGCAAGGAAAAACTCACCCCAGTGGGACGTCGATGTGAATGACTATGAGAAACCTTGGAGAGGACCGCATATGTGGGTAACCCCCCCCCCCTCTAGGGGAGACCGAAAGCAATGGATGTCGAGTGGGTCTGACATAATATTGTGAGAGTCCAGTCCATAGTGGATCCAACATAATAGTAAGAGTCCAGTCCATAGTGGGGCCAGCAGGACACCATCCCGAACGGAGACGGGTCAGCAGTGCAGAGATGTTCCCAGCCAACGCACAGGCGAGCGGTCCACCCCGGGTCCCGACTCTGGACAGCCAGCACTTCATCCATGCCCCCCCCCCCCTCAAGGAAAAGGGGAGCAGAGGAGAAAAGAAAATAAACGGCAGATCAACTGGTCTAACAGGGGGGCTATTTAAAGGCTAGAGTATACAAATGAGTTTTAAGATGGGACTTAAATGCTTCTACTGAGGTAGCATCTCTAATTGTTACCGGGAGGGCATTCCATAGTACTGGAGCCCGAATAGAAAACGCTCTATAGCCCGCAGACTTTTTTTGGGCTCTGGGAATCACTAATAAGCCGGAGTTCTTTGAACGCAAATTTCTTGCCGGGACATATGGTACAATGCAATCGACAAGATAGGACGGAGCTAGACCGTGTAGTATTTTATACGTAAGTAGTAAAACCTTAAAGTCACATCTTAAGTGCACAGGAAGCCAGTGCAGGTGAGCCAGTATAGGCGTAATATGATCAAACTTTCTTGTTCTTGTCAAAAGTCTAGCAGCCGCATTTTGTACCAACTGTAATCTTTTAATGCTAGACATAGGGAGACCCGAAAATAATACGTTACAGTAATCGAGACGAGACGTAACAAACGCATGAATAATGATCTCAGCGTCGCTAGTGGATAAAATAGAACGAATTTTAGCGATATTACGGAGATGAAAGAAGGCCGTTTTAGTAACACTCTTAATGTGTGACTCAAAGGAGAGAGTTGGGTCGAAAATAATACCCAGATTCTTTACTGATTCGCCTTGTGTAATTATTTGGTTGTCAAATGTTAAGGTGGTATTTTTAAATAAATGTCGGTGTTTAGCAGGACCGATAATCAGCATTTCCGTTTTCTTGGCGTTGAGTTGCAAGAAGTTAGCGGACATCCATTGTTTAATTTCATTAAGACACGCCTCCAGCTGACTACAATCCGGCGTGTTGGTCAGCTTTAGGGGCATGTAGAGTTGGGTGTCATCAGCATAACAATGAAAGCTAACACCATATTTGCGTATGATGTCGCCTAGCGGCAGCATGTAAATACTAAAGAGTGCAGGGCCAAGAACCGAACCCTGAGGAACTCCGCACATTACCTTAACATAGTCCGAGGTCACATTATTATGGGAGACGCACTGCATCCTGTCAGTAAGATAAGAGTTAAACCACGACAAAGCTAAGTCTGACATACCAATACGTGTTTTGATACGCTCTAATAAAATATTATGATCGACGGTATCGAAAGCAGCGCTAAGATCAAGAAGCAGCAACATAGATGACGCATCAGAATCCATCGTTAGCAGTAGATCATTAGTCATTTTTGCGTGGGCTGTCTCCGTAGAGTGATTTGCCCTGAAACCAGATTGAAAAGGTTCACAGAGATTGTTAGATACTAAGTGTTCATTTAGCTGCTGTGCGACAATTTTTTCGAGGATTTTCGAAATAAAGGGAAGGTGGTAGTTTACCATGAGGTCAGGATCAAGGTTAGGTCTTTTGAGCAGAGGATGAATAACCGCTTTCTTGAATGCTAGGGGAACAGTGCCAGAGGAAAGTGATACGTTTATAATATTTAGCACTGATGGACCTAATAATACAAAAAGCTCCTTGATAAGTTTCCCAGGAAGTGGGTCAAGTAAACATGTTGTTTGTTTTATCCCACTTACACGCCGTAATAGTTCCTCTAATGTTATTTCATCAGAAAGAGAGAGACTATTTTGTATTGCAGTATCCGTCGTAGATACAGTTGTATCTGTGTTCATAGAACCCAGTTGTAGCTGGGATGCGTTGTCTTTAATCTCCTTTCTAATGAGTTCAATTTTCTTATTAAAGAAATTCATAAAGTCATCTGCCGAGTGGGTGGAGCTATTGGGAGGAGTCCCTTGTTGGGTTAGCGATGCTACTGTACTAAACAAAAATTTAGGGTCGTTTTTGTTGAGGCGGATGAGATTTGAGTAATATTTAGCTTTAGCTAAGGTAAGCATGCGTTTATACGATATTAAACTATCACTCCATGCTTGATGGAAAACCTCAAGCTTGGTCGCGCGCCATTTGCGTTCCAACTTTCTACATGATAATTTATGAGCTCTGGTTTCTTCTGTAAACCATGGGGTGCGCCTTTTAGGGGCCCTTTTTTGTTTTAGCGGTGCTATACTATCAATGGTTTTGCGCAGGGCATTGTCAAAGTTGTTAGTTAGGTTATCAATAGAGCCGACATAATTTGGGAATGGTGCCATTACCGAAGGCAGTAGGTCAGCAAGAGTCATCGTTGTGGCAGCATTAATGTTGCGGCTGCTATAGCAGTTATTATTATTATTAGTTTGTTGACAATGAGTCAGAACTTCGAATTTTATAAGGTAATGATCGGACATTACTTTAGTATACGGGAGTACCATAACTTTTGGAGGTGGTGACACAGCTTTTCACACACACAAGTGAATGCAATTCATATTTGGTCCACACTGTGAACCCACACCGAACAAGAATGACAAACACATTTCGGGAGAACATCCGTGCGTAACCCAACATAAACACAACAGAACAAATACCCAGAACCCCTTGCGGCACTAACTCTTCCGGGACGCTACAATATACCCCCCCCCCCCCCCCCCCACCTCAACCTCCTCTTGCTCTCTCAGGTGAGAGCATGTCCCAATTTCCAAGCTGCTGTTTTGAGGCATGTTAAAATAAATAATGCACTTTGTGACTTCAATAATAAATATGGCAGTGCCATGTTGGCATTTTTTTCCATAACTTGAGTTGATTTATTTTGGAAAACCTTGTTACATTGTTTGATGCATCCAGCGGGGTATCACAACAAAATTAGGCATAATAATGTGTTAATTCCACGACTGTATATATCGGTATGGGTTGATATCGGAATCGGTAATTAAGAGTTGGACAATATCGGAATATCGGATATCGGCAAAAAGCCATTATCGGACATCTCTAATTTAAACCATTCATCATCCCCAAGATGTTACTGCCCGCCTCGACCGCACTTCCTTTGACACGTACAAGGATTTAAAGAAGAAAAAATGGACCACTTTCGACTTTTAAAGGATCAATTACACATATTTACAATCACATTTTTCATTTACGCACTGAGTCTCTTAGGAGTAGAGTTCATAAGTCCTATATTTGTGCTAGACATAGCCTTATTCAATGCAAGCTAATACATCATACTTATTACATCAAGGTCCGGCTGGCTAAGATGTATGACGGAATATTGGTATCAACAGTCTCCAGCTAACTTATTACATACTGTATGTTTTGGCTCTGCCTATCCCTGTGCAGTTATTGGACTAACATTTTTAATACTTTGGTAATTGGCGAAAAGGTCAAACCAAATCCTCTAAGCGGACTATTTAGACCCTCTGTCATCTTCTCTTGGCAAATCTAAAAAGAACTTGGTAGCATTTACTACTTTATTGGCTAGAAGAATCATTGTGCTATTTTGGAAGGCTGCAGCACCTCCTTGCCCCACTCACTGGATTAGAGATATTCTTTGATTCCTTAAATTGGAGAAAATTAGGCTGACATTGAACGGTGGCTCTGTCATGTTTCAGGAAGTATGGGGTGGTTTGATAAAATATGTAAAAGAGACTGATGTAAAATTTGACCCCGATTGAAAAGTAAAAGTAATTGAAAGGTAGATAATTGATTAGCTTTTTGATTGATTTTGTGTATTGCTGCACCGTGTTGGGGACATTCAGAAGTGCAGTTGTCTGTGCCTTCATGTCAATATTTGCCTGTACTTATTTGACAGAGGCATGTTTTTGTTTTTTTCCTAGTTCATTATTTTATATATATTTTTTGGGGGAGAAAGAACATATGCTATGTGTTTCATTGTATTTCTGGACTGTATATTTTAAAAATCCAATAAACATGTTTTTTTTAAAAAGAAAAGATTGAAAGCACATCATGTCTTTACATCTGACGGGTCCACAATCTAAGCATTTATCCGTGAAAGACAATGTTGGACTTACTCGCGCATCGCTAAGTACCATATTTGATTGACATAACGAGTGTCACACTGCTGTTATAAGTTTGTTTGCAGTGGATTTTTGCTACAAATATTAGTCTCATCTACAATTCATGGCTGCAGTTGTTTTTATGCTGTGAAGTTCATATCTTGTGTCATTATTTACAGTATATGTCCCTGTTGTTCAGCAATGTTTGCTAGTGATACCAAGATTCAGTATATGCTGTTGACCCTTAATACTATTAAGGGTATTTTCTTATTTTCTTACCTACTCAGTGGCCTAGTGGTTAGAGTTTCCGCCCTGAGATCGGTAGGTTGTGAGTTCAAACCCTGGCCGAGTCATACCTAAGACTATAAAAATGGGACCCATTACCTCCATGCTTGGCACTCAGCATCAAGGGTTGGAATTGGGGGTTAAATCACCAAAAATGATTCCCGGGCGCGGCCATCGCTGCTGCCCACTGCTCCCCTCACCTCCCAGGGGGTGAACAAGGGGATGGGTCAAATGCAGAGGACAAATTTCACCACACCTAGTGTGTGTGTGACAATCATTGGTACTTTAACTTTAACTTAATGCTAACAAATATCACTAAAGACGTGATGATGTTGTCACCCATGTTGAATAAAGCACTTGGCTTTCCTGCACAACAACCAAGCGTTTAGTTTCTGTTTAAAAATCAACAACAAAAATACTGTGGATTGGACCAACAATCACAATATTTACTACTAAGACGTAACATGGAGTTGGTTTAATTGCACAACCAGGTCTTCGTAGTTACATTTAGGCATGGCAACCACAAAAGAACACAAATAATGTGATTTCTTATCCTTTCTTTATGTTTAGTTCTGCTCCCAAACACTAATAATTTAGTAGAGAAACACAGAAAGTTTCTCAAACAAATCAAATGTTCCAACACACATTTTACAAAGTGATGGCTGCAGACACGAGCATAATTCGATTGTATTACACAAAATAATGAAAGTGATATTTTTAAGAGCCATTTCCTTCGACACACTTCCGTTTTACCCTGACTTTATTACCTTTTTGAGCCACTTCTTTCGGGACTCCATGAAAGCTCTTTCCTATCTCTCGATTTGAACTATTGAACTACACCTGCTCAGTGGCCTAGTGGTTAGAGTGTCCACCCTGAGATCGGTAGGTCGTGAGTTCAAACCCCGGCCGAGTCAAACCAAAGACTATAAAAATGGGACCCATTACCTCCCTGCTTGGCACTCAGCATCAAGGGTTGGAATTGGGGGTTAAATCACCAAAAATTATTCCCGGGCGCGGCCACCGCTGCAGCCCACTGCTCCCCTCACCTCCCAGGGGGTGATCAAGGGTGATGGGTCAAATGCAGAGAGTAATTTCGCCACACCTAGTGTGTGTGTGACAATCATTGGTACTTTAACTTTAACTTTTATTGGAACACCCAAGAACAAAACAGCAATACGGCATTTTCTGCTCAAACTCTACACTCACTCTCACTTGTTTTAATGCTGCGCTCAAGCTGCTTGACCATCGTGTGAATTAAGCCGCGAAGAAGAAAAACGGACCTGACGTCATATGCAACCCAGCAATAGGTTGTATTCACTCACAAGACTTTTGAACAGAAGTAAACAAAGTGGTAGTCCACCAAACATAGTGTGAACTATCTGAGTACGCAGAAGGTTTAGAAATTACTGCTAAACGAAGATAAGTGCAAAAAAAATCAAACTATGCAATGGAATCCATCCCTATGTCTAGCATTAAAAGATTACAGTTGGTACAAAATGCGGCTGCTAGACTTTTGACAAGAACAAGAACGTTTGATCATATTAGGCCTATACTGGCTCACCTGCACTGGCTTCCTGTGCACTTAAGATGTGACTTAAAGGTTTTACTACGTACGTATAAAATACTACACGGTCTAGCTCCATCCTATCTTGCCGATTGTATTGTACCATATGTCCCGGCAAGAAATCTGCGTTCAAAGAACTCCGGCTTATTAGTGATTCCCAGAGCCCAAAAAAAGTCTGCGGGCTATAGAGCATTTTCTATTCGGGCTCCAGTACTCTGGAATGCCCTCCCGGTAACAGTTAGAGATGCTACCTCAGTCGAAGCATTTAAGTCCCCTCTTAAAACTAATTTGTATACTCTAGCCTTTAAATAGACCCCCTTTTTCGACCAGTTGATCTGCCGTTTCTTTTATTTTCCGCTCTGCCCCCCTCTCCCTTATGGAAAGGGGGACACAGGTCCGGTGGCCATGGATGAAGTGCTGGCTGTCCAGAGTCGGGACCCGGGGTGGACCGCTAGTCTGTGCATCGGTTGGGAACATCTCCGCTCGGGATGGTCTCCTGCTGGCCCCACTATGGACTGGACTCTCACTATTATGTTGGATCCACTATGGACTGGACTTTCACAAAAATATGCTAGACCCACTCGACGTCCATTGCATCTGGTCTCCCCTAGAGGGGGGGTCACCCACATCTGCGGTCCTCTCCAAGGTTTCTCATAGTCATTCACACATTGACATCCCACTGGGTTGTGTGTTTTTCCTTGCCCTTATGTGGGATCTGAACCGAGGATGTCGTTGTGGCTTGTACAGCCCTTTGAGACACTTGTGATTTAGGGCTATATAAATAAACATTGATTGATTGATTGATATTTGTTGAGTGATATCAAGGATTATCCGTTGGTCGGGTTCCCAGACATATCAAACTATCTGGTGCTCCAGACATCATTCTACACGACAAAACAGATGAAAACTTTGAAAAGCATGGAGGTCTACAACTTCTCCGTGTGTGGCTGGGTCAAGGATTTCGATATCAAGACTCTCCCGTATAAATCATGCATCGTTTTTGCTCGCATTGTTTTTTACCTCTCGAGGAACTCTTAAATTTTTTTTTATCCTTTTCCCGAATTGAACAGTTCCAACAGCCTAGCAAAATGCTGAAAGGCAAAATGCTGCCCAGAATGTTAAGACAACGGTCGTTCGATGGCCCACCACTTGAAGCCTCGCGTAGGTTTTGCCTCAGGTGAATACAACCTATTGGCAAGTTTAATATCTTGTTCAATGTCTTGTTCCTCGAGGTAATGTCTGCTGAAATTTGAGGGCTGTGCTTAATTTTGCGTCACATGGCACATAATCGTGGCTAAAACACATTTAGCCTAATAACATCGCTCCTCTTTGGATTTCTTACAGCGTACGGGTCAGATCCGTCCTTGTTCGGGTATATTTGCATCTTTCCGTGGCATACGAGGTCCACCTGTGGAACAAGCCACAGTCACTTGATTTAGTTTCAGGCAGACCTTCACAGTGTGGACTCTGATCCACGCGTACCTTCAAATGATCCAGCAGGTCTTTCGTGACGGCAAACGGAGCACCAATCACCACCTCGGAGACATACTAAAGAAAAAAAAAAGGATTTGAAGGAGGCCTGATATGCAAGTCAATTGTAGTCATGCACTTGTGTGGGAACGCACTCGGCAAGCCAGGACGCTGAGAGTTCGCTCGTGGACATTCATGATGGGGTAGTTCTTCCCTTTGTAGCGATTCACTTCCTGCCAAAGAAAAGCAAACAGGTGCTACACTCTGTACACTGCAAAAAGTCAGTGTTCAAAAACAAACAAAAAAAAATACAAAAATGAGGGGCATTTTATTTGAACTAAGCAAAATTATCTGCCAATAGAACAAGAACATTTGGCTTGTCAAGACTTTCCAAAACAAGTCAAATTAGCTCACCTCAATGAACCCAAAAATATCTTAAAATAAGTATATTCTCACTAATAACAACTGCACTTTTCTTGGTAGAAATAAAAGAGACCTTTTTGCTCAATATGTTGAAAACTATTCTTAAATTAAGTAAATGCTAGTGCCATTATCTTGACATAATGATATGCGCTCGGTATCATGATTTATTTTTTCATGCTTGAAATAAGAAATTATTACTTTAAAAAAGGTAGTTTTATACTTGATGACACATCTTTGCATCAGTTGATATTCTAGTTTCAAGCATGTTTTACTCAATATAGGTCATAACATCTCAGCAACAAGCTGTAATATCTTACTGAGATCAATTAGGACCAAAACCCTTAAAACAAGTAAAACACTCTAACATAAAATCTGCTTAGTGAGAAGAATGATCTTATCAGACAGAAAATAAGCAAATATTACCCTTATTTGAGATATTTAGTCTTACTTGGATTTCAGTTTTTGCAGTGTAAGCGTCTGTCAGAAGAATAAACACTCACTTGGTCGAAGTGCAGCCCAACCACGACGTACGGCTTCTCTGACTGCTTGTGCGCCGCCCGCAGGAAGTCCACGTGGCCAATGTCTGACAGGGGTCAAGGGTCACTTCGAGGGTGATCTTAGAGCACAGACGTACTAATGACCGCCGCATTTGTTTTATCCAACACTTTACGATTAATATTTTTCTATTACGTTTTATTAGATTTTTAAACGATACTTTTACATTGGTGGCTGCACTCCAAATAAAATTTGCTTCGGACCTCAATTTATCCTGGGCCTGTCGGCGCTGTAAACCACTAATGTAAACATAAGCTAGCCGTTGGTGTTCTTGTTCTACTTTTTGGTTTAAAAAATTTAACTTTGAGTAAGTTGCAAACAGTTTACTATTTTATTTTGCATTTTTGACTATGTTTGATAATATTTACAATACACTTTAATAAAGATTTGACATTATTTTGTCATGTATCTTACAAAACATAACTTCACTATGCATGGTTTCCCGCAGTGCTTTGTTGTTAAGGCGGCCGCCTTAACAACAAAGAGCCACCGCCTAAACTAAAGTCTTAACAAGCTGCTCTGCTTAGTTCTGCCTCTGTCAGTAGGTCTCTGCAGCACCAAGCATTGTCCCACCCACAGAATCATCTGATTGGTTACTTGCAGAGCGGTAACAGCCAATCAGCAGTGCGTATTCAGGGCGCATGTAACAGCCAATCAGCAGTGTGTATTCAGAGCACATGCAGTCAGTGCTCATGGCACAGGCAGAGAGGAGAGATGGTGGAGTGAGCAGAAAGGTGTTTAGCAGGTAAGCATAATGCAGCGGACTCTCCCCAAATTATAATAAACACTTCCAAGTCAACTACTAGAAACATCACTATGAGCCCGTTGACGTTCTAGAAACATAAGCGGCAGCTCAGCTCGCTCGCAGTCCTTGAGGGGAAGGTTAATTAACTTTTAGCGTAATGTTAGCTCACTGTGCGGTGTGTGTGTTACGGACAGCAAAGCCCTGTCTGTCTGAGAGAAAGACGAGCCTTATTGACCGACAACTAAGTTATTTCACTTTACCTTTTTCTGTGTTGATTGAGCTGTGTTGAAGCAGCAAAAAAGGACATTATGTTTCCTGAAACTGTCTCTGATAGTTGATATAATAACGTAACTGCATCATAAAGCCTACATGAACTCCATGGTGTTCAGGGATGAATAGTCTCTCCTATTAAAATTGTACTATTTTTTCAGCTATAGTTACATTATTCATTGGTAATGTAGCAGTCTAGTTTGGAATGGCAGGGTCCCTGCTGTCACATGTTGTTACAAATATAACATTTACATAATAAAAATCAACTACAGGCTTCCCAAATGCTGTAATAAATTAAGCATGATGAGTTGAGCATATGACAGCATGTGGCCCCACATATAACTCTTTTTTTCAAATGCTTATTGCAAACGCTTACTTACAGTAAGTCATTAATTTGACTTTGCAAGTCATTATTTTGACTTATTAAGTAATTATTTTGTCATTATTTTGACTTAGTAAATTACTAAGTCATAATAATTACGTACTTAGTATCTCAGGTAACTAGCATTGTTTTGTTTTTACTTTACGGAAAAAAAAACAACGAAATATATATCGTATATCACCATTCAGCAAATGGAGCGGAATACACAACCAAAGTTGTAGGCTTCTTCACGCGACAAAGCCGGCCTACTTCACTGCAGTCTGTAGTCTATTGCCCCCCAGCTGTGGTGGCAGCGACGAGGTGGAGACATGATGGTGACAGGCCGAGTTACACCGATCCTTACACCCACCCACCTACCCCCTTCCCCGGTCCTCTCCCCTCTGGAGAGTCACCACCAACTAACCACTAACACATTTTCTGGGGGAAACACTGCTATGAGTTACTACTATTGATTCATGAACCAAAATAATAATGCAAAAAGGAAAACTAGATCGGATTTAAATTAGGGTTGTGTGGGCTTTTAGGAGGTTTACCACTGATGATGTTTCTGCAGTAAAAGATACGGAAGAGGTCAAAGGACCCGGCCACGTAGATGATAGTGTCGCCAGGCTGTGGCTCCTGGCCTGAAGCGAACTGGATGATCTTTTGGGAGGTCTGCAGGAACTGAGATACCCCCGTCCAGGGACTGTGGTTCTTGTGGCCATTGGAGTCCTGTAATCCAAAACAGACACACCAGAGCACAAACACTGTAAGCTACTTTGACAACATCAGCAAAATGGCACCACCAAGTGGTGTGAGGAAGTGACATTTTCAATTATACTACATTCAATGGAGCAGTTAATTGATCTTCATGCGCATCCTTGGGAGATTTCCAAGGAAAAAAAACATGGTCTTTGACAAATCTGCTTACTATGATCAAACATGTTCCAGACAGGATTTGATACCGACCTTTCCAAAGTTGTCTGTGTGCTGCTGGTAGTCTGAATCATCCTTTGAGAGTTTAAAAGGAGACATTGAGGTTCATACTTTTAACCTGAATGCACACAAGAGTAAATGTACTCACAATGTTGCTGTAATGTGCTTTTGTCATGAGGAGCATCCTGCCAACCAGGTCGGTGGTTGAAACTCCCTGTGTTCTTTTACATTCTCTGTAACAACAACATGACATGTTCAAATGTTGAGCCAAAAAACAACCGCTCAATCTGTACAGTAGAAATTCTAATGTCTAAAACATCAGTTTCAAACTATTTGTCCAATTGGAAAGAATGGAAATAGAAATAATCAATTCCTGAGTCAAATTGTTGCCATCATAAAATCTTTATTGCAGGTAACACTTTAGGAATAGTGGCAATAATAATACATTGGTCATAAAATGTGGTCTGATCATCTGAATCACACAAATAATGTGTCTGCCTAAGCTTTTCATTATTACAATATGTAAACTTGTGACCAAAAGTAAATGAACCCTTGGATTTATTAACTTGTTGACCCTTTTTTTGGCAACAATAACCTCAACCAAACGATTAGACCTGCACAACGGTCAGGATGAATTTTCTTTATAAAACTGTTGCATTCAGCAAAATTCCTGCGAGGTCAAACGGGCATAGGTCCAGACTTCAGGCCAATACAGAGCACATATTTTCTTCTTCTACAACCATTCAGTGTCTGTGATTTTCTTCTGTGTTTTGGATCATTGTCCTGTTGCAACACTCGTCCTCTTTTCAGTTTTAACTGGGGATGTTACAATCAGGGTTTTATGCTACCGATTGCGATAGCGATCATCCATTAGTGAGATTGGCTGATACCAATACCCATCACATGTACAGTATTAACTATCCACCCATCCATTTTCTACCGCTTGTCCCTCTCAGGGTTGCGGTGGGTGCTGGGGCCTACCCCAGCTGCACTCGGGCGGAAGGTGGTGTACACCCTGGAGAAGTCGACGCCTCATCGCAGGGCCAACAAAGATAGACAGACAACATTCACACTCACATTCACACTATACATTTTTTAAGTTATTTACGGTGAGTGCTATTGACAGTTTATCAATATCAACACTACTAGTTCCTTATTCTCTTTTATTACATACAACTGATTGAGCAAAACAAAGTCAACACTACACAATAACTAAACAAAAGCAAAAACTATTAATTTAAATCCTTTGGTTTTTGCCCTCAAAGTCCTTCAGTGTTAAGGAAATTATTCCCTGAGTTTGTCAACATTACCAAAATGAACCCTAAAAAGATTTTGAGGAATTAAAATTAAAATATCATCCTGTAGTATATACAGTAGGGTCACTATAGGGGTGGAGTGGCTCAACTGGTAAAGCGGCCTTCCAGAGGGTTCCTGGTTTGATTCCAGCTTTCGCAGTCTTACTCACTGCTATTGTGTCCTTGGGCAAGACCCACCTTGGTCCTAGTGCCACCCACACTGGTATACTGTAGATGCAGCATGCTGCAATGTATGGGTTTCTCAATGTAAAGCGTTTTGAGACAATTGTATGAAAAAGTGCTGTATAAATAAAATTAATTCAGAATCCCTCTAATATCAATCATATATTGATATTACCCTTGGTATCGCTACCACCTACTGTATTTAAGGATTGATCCGCCCTCTTAAAATGTTGTGTACTGACTGCAACAATGCTGACACACCAACTGTTATATTATCTTCTCTCTAACTCTTATTAATATACTTGTTAATT
The DNA here is from genome assembly GCF_033978685.3 of Nerophis lumbriciformis. Taxonomy (NCBI): domain Eukaryota; kingdom Metazoa; phylum Chordata; class Actinopteri; order Syngnathiformes; family Syngnathidae; genus Nerophis; species Nerophis lumbriciformis. The sequence goes on from NC_084569.2 coordinate 17,864,631, forward strand.
TCCTGGTAACAACTGCTTACTTTCTGCAGCAACACTGCACATTTGCACTTCTTAAGCTTTACTAAGCACTTATTTCTTGGTGCTATTTAAAGTGATACTTAAGATACTAAGAAATGTAGTTAATTTGTTGAAATGGAGGTAATTATTATTTACTTGGAGGGGGCCTGCCACACTGAGTATGGAGATAAATAATTAGCTACTAGCCACTTGTCAGCCGGGGTACTAAAAATAAAGACAGTGTCCGCCAGAGGGAATCTGCGTTTATGACCGACAATGGGGACCACATACTTTTTCACGATACCGATCGGTGGCCGATCAATCAACACATCTCTAGTTGTAACTGTAGGTTCTTCAGCCAAATATTTCGCTAAAATTGTGAGCTAATTTTTTCATTGATGATAGCAAGTTGTCGAGGCCCTGCGGCAGCAAAGCATCCCCACACTATGATGCTGCATCCACCATACTTCATATTTGGGATAAGGTTTTGATGTTGGTGTGCTGTGACATTTTCCTTCCAAAGAATTAAACTTTGGTTTCAGCTGTCCACAGAATATTTTGCTATTAGGGATGTGTAACATCCAAGTGCTCTTTAACAAACTTCAAACGTACAGCAATGGGTGGTGTCCTCCCATTAACCCCATTCTAATTAAATGTAACAATAAACACATATTATAGAGTTGTCAACAAAGATGTGTCATTTCTGTAAGACTTTAGATGAGGCTTTTGGGTTCTTTATTATCTCACAACACAGCACACCACCATTAAAAAAACCTTATCCCAAATGTGGAGCATGGTGGAGGGAGCAACAGACGTTCCATGTATCTTGTTGAACCGCATTAGTTTTGGTCCAAAATGTACCGATTGCTGTGCACGTCTGATCTGCAACTACAGGAAACGTTTGTTTGAAAGTTATTGCCGCCAAAAAAGGGTCAAAAAGTTATCATAACCAACGGTTCACTTGCTAATTCCTCCCCATCTTGTGAACGTTTACATGTTATGCTGATAAAAATATGAAAACATATAATTGTATGTCGACTCGGTTAGTTTATTCTTGTGATTTAGATCAATTAATCAAACAAAGGTTATTATATAGCACTTTTCGTGCACAGGCACAAAACACGTACACTCACGTACACACACACAGCACATGAAGATTGAGGAAAAACACCACCTTTGTGGCGTCCATACTGGAAAATAAATAAAAATGAACAAAATCTAAAAAACATATTTTAAAATATATGTAAAAATAAAATATAAATGATAAATTATTAAATGAATGAAACAATAAAATAGTGGGAATATTAGAAGTGAAAATAACAATATATAAAATAGGAAATGATGATCAGTTAAAAAGCCTGATTTAAAAAAGAGTGCCTTTAAGCTTTTTTAAAAATTATCAACAGTCTCTGCAGTCTTGGGGGTCTTCGGCAAGCTGTTGCACAGGTGGGAGTTATAGTGGCTAAATGCACCGTGCACTGTATAAAAAACTCTTCACAATTTACGATAAAATACCGGCATCTGTGGTTGCAAGGAATTCACTGTAAAAAATATGGTCAGGATGTATAGGACATGATGGGGTTATACTTGTATAGCACTTCTCTACCTTTAAGGTACTCACAAAGCGCTTTGACACTATTTCCACATTCACCCATTCACACACACATTCACACACTGATGGCAGGAGCTGCCATGGAAGGCCCTAACCACAACCCATCAGGAACAAGGGTGAAGTGTCTTGCTCAAGGACACAACGGACGTGACTAGGATGGTAGAAGCTGGGGATTGAACCAGGAACCCTCAGGTTGCCCGCACGGCCACTCTCCCAACTGCGTCACGCCGTTCCCATTACGGTATGTTGATGATGAATTCATAAATTTTACAGTTGATAACTTTTTTTGCTTATGGTAAATTACTATGACAAAACTGATATATTGTTAATCTGTTTACTTAAAAACCTATAGAATTTATGGTAAAATACTGGCAGCTGTGGTGGCCAGGAATTCACCTTAATACCAATTAGGGCCAATTTTAGTGTTGCCAATCAGCTCATCCCCAGGTCCATGTCTTTGGAGGTGAGAAGAAGCCAAAGTACCCGGAGGGAACCCATGCAGTCACGAGGAGAACATGCAAACTCCACACAGAAAGATCCCTAGGCCGAGAACCGAACTCAGGACCTTCTCACTGTGAGGGATGAGCGTTAACCACTGCTTAACCGTGCTGCGCTTTCACCAATACTAGTATCTGCAAAATCCCTGTGTTTCCGAGACATGTGAGCGGTACATAAGGATTTTAACTTGAAAGTATTTGGACAACCTTTCACTGGACAACTCACAACATGGCCCAACATGTTCCTTCAAGTGAGCTGTTAAAAGTTAGCCTTAAATGCTACGTTTCTGTTAAATAGCTACTTGTAACAAGTTCCAACAGACTTAAACACACATTGTGGTTAATTTCGATTCTGTGTGCAAAGAGGCACAAAAATACAAGAAAACATGTTAGCCAAAAGTTAACTGGGCCAATGCTTTAACACAAACCCCTAAAACAGTTAGGGTATGCTGTAAATGTCAATGTATAACCTGAAAAATGAAGACAAAATAATAATACCATAAATACAAGTATTTGTTAAGGTGTGTAAATGCATTGTACAATTTGTCATTATTTTCACAGTAAAGTCATGTGTTGTCTACGTAATATAACCATAGTAATTTAGGTTATCTACTGTTTCTTGCTTTGCAGGAATCCACTGCATTTACTACTGCGATAAACTATTTTTGATTTTACGGTATTTTACTGTTGCTAATGATTGCTTGTCGTAATTTTTACAGTGCATGGGTCTTTGTTTTGGTATTTGGTAAAGCTAAAAGTTTGGTGCTAGAGGACCTTAGGATCCACCAGGGTTGATGTGGTAAAAGCAGGTCAAACAGATAAGAGATTTAAAAACGTCTAATAGAACTTTAAGATTTACTCTGAAGCGGACAGGGAGCCAATGCAGCAACTTTAAAACTGGTGTAATGTGGTCCCGCCCTCTGGTCCTCGTCAGGGTGGGTGCAGCTAAGTTTTGTAATAATTGTAGATTTACAATATTGGGAAGACCAGAGAGCATTACAATAGTTTAAGCAACAGGAAATAAAGCTTGCTGAGAGCGAAACAGGCTGATTCTAGTTACTGTATGCTCTTCCATCCATCCATCCATTTCCTACCGATTGTCCCTTTCAGTCTTAAGATGATTAAAAAAAGATTTCTGTAAAAGTTTTGATATGTGGGTGGAATAAAAGTCAGCTCAGTCAAAATTAAAGGCCAGATTTTTTTATGGATTGTGTCGGTTTTAATACCTGTAACTTTGGCTCTCAGTGGCTTTCAGGACCTGTAACTAAAACCTCTGTTTTGTCCCGGTTGAGCTGTAGGAAAGTCACTGCCATCCATGACTTGATGTCCAAAATGCAATTAAAAAGGGTATCTATTGGTCCCGTGTCATCAGGAGACACCTAATGACACCCCTAAGAGGCAGCATGTAAAGAGTGAAAATAATTAATGTAAAATTGAGCCTTGGGGAACCATACACCTACTTCTATGGGTTCCTGAGGAACATGTAGTCATACTTAAATAAAAACATCAGCCTCTGAGATAAGAGTGAAACCTGTTAAAAACAGTACCAGAGAGGCCGACTTGTCTAAGTTTATTCAATAAAATGTGCTGGTCTGCTGAATAAAAAGCAGCACTTAGATCCAGCAGAACCAACACTGTGAGTTTTCATTTCCATCTGTAACCTTAAAATCTTTGATTCTCTAAAATGTTATTAATATTTAAAAAGTAATTGACTTGGTTAAAAAACTGTTCTAAAATCTTACCTAAAAACTGTACAGTTAAGTTGGATATAGGTCGGTAGTTACAGTGCATCCTCGATTTACAAACTTAATGGTTTCTTGAAAATGGTTCGTAAACCGATAAGTTCATAAAGTGAGGCAGAGATCCCCGTAAGAATCAATGAAACATGAAAACTTGGTTCTAGCCTCAACAAAAGTCCCTATTTCATTAAAAACTGCACACTTTGAAGACACTATAATGTATACATACTACTGTACGGTATATATCTATATCTATATCTACAGTATAACTATAGCTCTCTCTATATATACAGTACAGGCCAAATGTTTGGACACACCTTCTCCTTCAATGCGTTTTCTATATTTTCATGACTATTGACATTGTAAATTGTCCCTGAAGGCATCAAAACTATGAATGAACACATGTGGAGTTATGTACTTAACAAAAACAGGTGAAATAACTGAAAACATGTTTTATATTCTAGTTTCTTCAAAATAGCCACCCTTTGCTCTGATTACTGCTTTGCACACTCTTGGCATTCTCTCGATGAGCTTCAAAAGGTAGTCACCTGAAATGGTTTTCACTTCACAGGTGTCATAGTTTGATGCCTTCAGTGACAATCTACAATGCAAATAGTCATGAAAATAAAGAAAACACATTGAAATAAGAAAGTGTGTCCAAACTTTTGGCCTGTACTGTATATGTATACATATATATATACAGCATGTTGCATACCAACAAAACAAGGTGGTAATGGCTCAACATCCATCCATCCATTTTCTACCGCTTGTCCCTTTCGGAGTCGCGGGGGGTGCTGGAGCCTATCTCAGCAATCTACATTTGATCCAAAAAACACAACAACATTACAGCAAGCTTAAATGTCAACACGCACACACACAAAAGTCTCGTTGGTGCGCTCCAAAACGTTAACAACCTTGTTGAACACTCTGGGAGTGACAAACACGCAGTGGCTTCACGTAGTCACCGTTAGTATTAGCACAATCTAGCAGTCTGAGGCGATCCTTCATTGATTTGTGTCCGAGTAGTGCCTTCTCTTTTGCTGTAACAAAAGTCCGCTGTGGCATATTTTTTCGGTCTTGTACCAATTAAAGACTTGCTGTTAGGGCTGGGCGATAAATCGAATATACGTACTCGATATATCGCGGGTTTGTCTCTGTGCGATATAGAAAATGACTATATCGTGAGTATTCGAGTATACGTTCTCACGCAGTTGCTTTTAGCTGCGGGCATTACACTGCATGCGTTTCCCACTCTTTCTTGTCTCTTCTTCTCACAGAGACATAAACAAGCGCACCTTCTTACATACGTCACGCGTGCAACGTCACACACCCTCTCCGAGCACAGAGGTAGCTATACGGGTAACATTAGCTGTGATGCTAACGGTGCGTTGCAAGTGGTAATACGAGAGAGAGAGACGGTGCGAATCTGTTAACAAATGGAGGAAGAATTAATTCCCAAGAAAAACAGCTTGGGGTCCATCGTCTGGCGGTGGTTTAGCTTCAAGCGGGAATATGTTGAACAATTATGCGGCAAAAGCGTTGCTACAAAAGTAGCAGCACTGCTAATTTGTAGCATCATTTGAAAAGTAACCCGCTAGAGAATGAAGAGTGCTTGAAACTGCATGTTAACATCTCCGTTTGGTGCAACGGCAACAAAATGCCGAAGCAACAATTTCCAGATTAACACCGTCTGAAAAAAAAATCAACAACAGAAGGAGATAATGTCCGCAGGAACCTACCACAGAACGAAGGACATACACTGTTGGATTTCCTATTATGCAGCTCATTTTTATTTGACAGTTATTGAAATATCTTGTGTGACATCATGCACTTTATTTGTTTTTAACTATTGTAGTGGCGTTCTGTATAAAAATAAAAAGTGCACTTTAATTTAGTGTTGTTTTGATATGTCATCTTAGTGTTTTTTTTGTTTTGTTTTTTTATAAATGTTGATTTCTATTTACTGTTTTAATTGTTTTTTCCCTTTAAAATCGTTTTTAATCAAATGTATTTTTATATTGGTTCTAGATTTATTTATTTTTTGTTTTTATTCAGTCATTGGTGGAGCTAAGGATAATATTTGATTTATTTTTTTAAATATTGTTTTTAATATTGTTTTTAATATTATTTTTGATATTGTTTTTAATATTGTTGTGCAGCACTTTGGAAACATTTTTGTTGTTTAAATGTGCTATATAAATAAAGTGGATTGGATTGAAGTGGATAGTGACATCATGCACAAAAATGCACTAATAGCTTGTTTAAAAATGTCTCTGACAATCTTGCACGTTCTGTTTTGAAATGACATGAATCTTTGTGCCACTGCTTAATAACTGTTTAATAAATACACTTTTGGTCAATTGACTTAGTTGTGATTTCCCTCTCTGCATGAAAGTTTAAAAGGAGCATATATTAATGCAGTATGAACAAGAATGTTTTAATGTAGACACATAAAATCATCATACTGGTGTGATTATATGCATCAAGTGTTCATTCAAGGCTAAGGCAAAATATTGAGATACATACCGTGTATCGTGACATGGCCCAAAAATATCGAGATATTAATAAAAGGCCTACTTGTTGTGAAAAAAAAATCCTAGCAGTTGTCTCACAAATGGTTTACAGTGAGACTGTGAGAGTTTGGACACTTTTAAACGTTTCTGATCACATAAAGTGATCTCTAAAACAGGCTGATACAGCTCAAGGTATGACAATTGTGGAAATACACACGTCAGAAGCGCTGTGTACAGGAAGTGATGTCATCAAAATGGCAGCCCCCGAAAGCTTCAAGTGACATGCGAAATTAATGAATGAATGAAGCGTTTGCACGCCGAGACATAGTTCGCCCACAGACGCACATTTGGCGTGATGTAAAGGTTTGTAAACCGATAAGGTCGCAAGTAGAGGCGTTTGTAAATCGAGGTTCCACTGTATTATGAAGATCAGACCACATTTTATGACCAATGTTTGCTTAAATTTTACTCTCTCCTCCCACTTAAATATTTTAAATTTTTTACTGTTATACAAATGTAAAAAGAGGTTAACCACTGTCAAAAACCGACATCTCCCTGGCATTTTCCAATTTAGATGTTCCAGTGAATAAACATAATCGAAAAAGGGGCCTGACCTGTAGCGTCCTGACTTTTTAACTTCCTCGTACGTGTCCCTGCCGTCGACTGTCAGTGTTAAGTCGTCTGAAAACAAAACATTAGCAGAAATAAGAACGTTTGCCTTTTAGACGCGGAAAGAGACAAGGCCACGGCGGACGCGTACCTCCGTGCACACAGAAGTCGCAGTTGTACTTGTCCATCGTCTCCAGGGTGGTGACGTACGGCGCTTCCTCCACCACCTCGTCCACCCATTTGATGGACCTCACCATCTTGTAGCGCTCTTCCTGAGTGAAAACAGGGGCGCCCTTGTGCTTTGTGATCTCACCTGGATGAATCAAACACAGAAAATATAACAATCCTAAATACACCATCTGTACTCATCAATGTGCCTACATTGAGTCACTGCCCTGTGTGGGATGGCCCCAATGACTATGACAGCAAATAATAATAATAATTAACAATTTTATCAAAACCTTCTTCCACCGGCCAATCTACGTTAGTGGAAATTTACTTTTTGCGTAAAACTCGCTCGCTAACTAAGAAATTTGACTTTTTGTGATGAAGATTTCTTTCTATTTCTGAGAAGTTGTACGGTAACATTTTTCAGCGTGCATCTTTAGTCAATTTCAAACTTGCAAAATATGTCCTGCCTTCCTTGGTCCATGCCCTAACCTGTTACAAAATGTTATGGAAACTGGGTGGAATTTTTTTGCACACAAGTGAAAGTTTGCTGACCAACAAACATCCTATTTTGTAATGCTTACAGAATTATCTGGTCCCAAAATGCTCCTTCTTCAGTCTTTGCTGCCTTGTGCAAATTGATCAAAGTAACTAAATAACTTAATCAAAAAACAAATGTATACCATAAATGCTCCAATTAATGCCTTCATTTAGTTAAATGGGTCATAATGTGATTTGTTTTCTACATTTAAAACACTTCCTTGTAGTCTACATAACATGCATAACATGTGGTTACTTGCCAAAATGTTAGATTGTGTATAGATAATGTTTTACGGGCCATCTTCAAGCTGCTTTCAGACCGTCTCTTCTGGATGCGCCGTTTTGGAGGCGGTCTTATTTGCATGGCTCCACTTCAACAGCGTCTTCTAGTTTTTAGTTCTTCCATAGCGAGTCTACTTACAGAAAAAGTTTACTATACATTGCTTTGTGATACAAATAGCAACGGCGGAGGATGCATGTGCATGTACAAACCCCGTTTCCATATGAGTTGAGAAATTGTTAGCTGTAAATATAAACGGAATACAATGATTTTCAAATCCTTTTCAACCCATATTCAATTGAATATGCTACAAAGACAAGATATTTGATGTTCAAACTCATAAACTTTTTTTTTTTTTTGCAAATAATAATTAACTTAGAATTTAATGGCTGCAACACGTGCCAAAGTAGTTGGGAAAGGGCATGTTCACCACTGTGTTACATGGCCTTTCCTTTTAACAACACTCAGTAAACGTTTGGGAACTGAGGAGACACATTTTTTAAGCTTCTCAGGTGGAATTATTTCCCATTCTTGCTTGATGTACAGCTTAAGTTGTTCAACAGTCCGGGGGTCTCCGTTGTGGTATTTTAGGCTTCATAATGTGCCACACATTTTCAATGGGAGACAGGTCTGGACTACAGGCAGGCCAGTCTAGTACCCGCACTCTTTTACTATGAAGCCACGTTGATGTAACACGTGGCTTGGCATTGTCTTGCTGAAATAAGCAGGGGCGTCCATGGTAACGTTGCTTGGATGGCAACATATGTTGCTCCAAAACCTGTATGTACCTTTCAGCATTAATGGTGCCTTCACAGATGTGTAAGTTACCCATGTCTTGGGCACTAATACACCCCCATACCATCACAGATGCTGGCTTTTCAACTTTGCGCCTATAACAATCCGGATGGTTCTTTTCCTCTTTGGTCCGGAGGACACGACGTCCAGTTTCCAAAAACAATTTAAAATGTGGACTCGTCAGACCACAGAACACTTTTCCACTTTGTATTAGTCCATCTTAGACGAGCTCAGGCCCAGCGAAGCTGACGGCGTTTCTGGGTGTTGTTGATAAACGGTTTTCGCCTTGCATAGGAGAGTTTTAACTTGCACTTACAGATGTAGCGACCAACTGTAGTTACTGACAGTGGGTTTCTGAAGTGTTCCTGAGCCCATGTGGTGATATCCTTTACACACTGATGTCGCTTGTTGATGCAGTACAGTCTGAGGGATCGAAAGTCACAGGCTTAGCTGCTTACGTGCAGTGATTTCTCCAGATTCTCTGAACCATTTGATGATATTACGGACCGTAGATGGTGAAATCCCTAAATTCCTTGCAGGTTGAGAAAGGTTTTTCTTAAACTGTTCAACAATTTGCTCACGCATTTGTTGACAAAGTGGTGACCCTCGCCCCATCCTTGTTTGTGAATGACTGAGCATGTCATGGAATCTACTTTTATACCCAATCATGGCACCCACCTGTTCCCAATTTGCCTGTTCACCTGTGGGATGTTCCAAATAAGTGTTTGAATAGCATTCCTCAACTTTATCAGTATTTATTGCCACATTTCCCAACTTCTTTGTCACGTGTTGCTGGCATCAAATTCTAAAGTTAATGATTATTTGCAAAAAAAAAAAAAATGTTTATCAGTTTGAACATCAAATATGTTGTCTTTGTAGCATATTCAACTGAATATGGGTTGAAAATGATTTGCAAATCATTGTATTCCGTTTATATTTACATCTAACACAATTTCCCAACTCATATGGAAACGGGGTTTGTATGAGCCAGTCTGCCCCACAACAAGAGGATAGAGAAAAAGAAGGAGCTTATTGACTACAATATCGGACTACAATGGCGGACGTACGCAAAGCGCTTTGGGTATATCTCTACCATATATGGATAATCCGTTGCCGTCACAAATGGCAAAAACGTCAACAATGGGCTAAATTGTTTCGTTTTCCAAAAGTATGACGGCAAGATTGTTTTATAGATATCTTTGCAATGCCTCCATGGTTTTATCTTTTTGGGACTTATGCAGATCCCAAATACACAAAAGCTGGTACCAATAGGTAAAAAAGGTTTTGCCTAACAGTTAAAGTTAAAGTACCAATGATTGTCACACACACACTAGGTGTGGTGAAATGTGTCCTCTGCATTTGACCCATCCTCTTGTTCACCCCCTGGGAGGTGAGGGGAGCAGTGAGCAGCAGCGGTTCCCGATTTTTTATTGATCTCTCTGAAGCTTTAGAAACCGTAGACAATGCTATTTTAAAACAGGTTGTTTCTCATTGGACTGTCAGAACATACGGTCGCTTTAAAAAAAAAATTAATTAGAAAACAGGACCCAGTGTATTAAATACTAGGGCGTTTGTTCAGAATTTGTCACTGTTCATAAGGGAGTGCCTCAGGGATATGTTTGGGGCCCCTCTTATTTATCTTGTACATCAATGATCTCAAACAACATTTCTCTGATGCTAATATGCATTTTTATGCTGACGGTACAATTATTTATTGCTTCGGATCATCTCTTGAAGAGGCTGTGAATTACCTGCAGAAAGCCTTTTTGCAGTGAAGAATTCTGTCATTTACTTCAAACTGGTTCTCAATGCTGACAAGACAAAACTTTTGCTGTTTTCCAATTGTGGGACGGTGCCTCAAACTCCCCAGGTAGAGTCCACTTTTGAAGGAAATATCATGGAAGTGGTGCATGAATAAAAATACCTTGGTATTTTAATTGATGACGCCCTCATTTTTAAACCTATTATAGAAACACTGGTGAAGACACTAAAACTTAAATTGAAGTTTTTCTTCCAGAATCAGAGATGTTTTTCTTTTGTTGCAAAAGCGCCTTGTTTCTGCCACATTTTTATCTGTGCTAGATTATGGTGATCTTTTTTTATATGAATGCTACTCGTTCCTGTCTCCAGATGGTTGACTCTGTTTACCATGCTTCTTTGAGGTTCATCACAAACTGTAGAGCCATGACACACCACTGTGACTTGTACTCTCGACTGGGATGGCCTTCTCTGTCCACTAGAAGACAGTGTCATTGGTACACTTTTATTTACAAAGCTCTTGTGGTACTATTACCCTCTTAAATCTGTACATTGATTACACACAGATATACGGACTCTTATGCTCTGAGATCCAACAATCGGCTGTTGCTCTCTGTCCCTTTTTCTAGCACTGAGCTGAGGAATAAAGCTTTTGTCTATGCAGCTCCTTGTGCTTGGAACATGTTACAAAGAGACTGGAATCTGAGTGACATTTTATCCTTAAATCAGTGGTTCTTAACCTGGGTTCGATCGAACCCTAGGGGTTCGGTGAGTCGGGCTCAGGGTTTCGGCGGAGGTCAAAACACACCCGACTCATCGTGTAAATAAAAACTTCTCCCTATCGACGTATTACGGATACGGCTACAGCAGAAGTCACACTGATTTGCAGGTGTGTAATTTGTTGTGAGTTTATGCACTGTGTTGGTTTTGTTCTTTGAACAAGGTGATGTTCATGCACGGTTCATTTTGTGCACCAGTAAAAAAACATGGTAACACTTTAGTATGGGGAACATATTCACCATTAATTAGTTGCTTATTAACATGCAAATTAGTAACATATTGGCTCTTAACTAGTCATTATTAAGTACATATTAATGCTTTATTCAGCATGACCTTATTATAACCCTAACCCTAACTAAATAAATCTAAATTAAGTATTTGTTACTTAGAATATGTTCCCCATACTAAAGTGTTACCAAAAATATATAACTTTGTCTTGAATTTGAAAAAAACCAACATTTTATTTTTCACTAAAGAAGGGTTCGGTGAATGCGCATATGAAACTGGTGGGGTTCGGTACCTCCAACAAGGTTAAGAACCACTGCCTTTAAATACTTTCAAATCTAAACTTAGAGCATTTGAAGCAGCCTCAGTAACTGTAACGGTTTTACGTAAAGTCCATCCTGTCATTTTAATGTGTAATGTGAATGAACTATTACCCTGTACATTGATTACACACAGATATACGGACTCTTATGCTCTGAGATCCAACAATCGGCTGTTGCTCTCTGTCCTTTTTTCTAGCACTGAGCTGAGGAATTAAGCTTTTGTCTATGCAGCTCCTTGTGCTTGGAACATGTTACAAAGAGACTGGAAGCTGAGTGACATTTTATCCTTAAATCAGTGGTTCTTAACCTGGGTTCGATCGAACCCTAGGGGTTCGGTGAGTCGGGCTCAGGGGTTCGGCGGAGTGTAACTTTGCTGCCTCTTGGTCAGGACTCCCTTGAAAAATAGTTTTTTAATCTCAATGGGATTTTTTTCCTGATTAAATAAACGTTAAATAAAAAAATTTAAAAAACTGCCACGGTTACATCGTTGCCAGGTATGTGGTCTACAAAACCAAATAACAGCATTGGTGTTTTCAGCTGTGGCTGTAAGCGACCTCCTGGTGTACTTTTAACTCCTCAAAACGGCAGCCCAGATAGCACAAAAAATTTGATTCAATGTTGAATTTTGGTCAGATTGTTACTTTTGGTTGAGGTTAAAAAATCTATGTTGATTTAATGCTTAATTACAAGTACCATTTCAATTTTTGAAATACTGTTGTTGAATCAATTAATTTTCAATGTTGAAATACCCTACATGGGACTTGAGTTTTAAATCCGATATTAGGCTTGACTAAAAAGAAGAAGGATTGACTTCACTCAAGTGAAAAAAAAAGAGGTATTTTGTTTGAAATTTAGATACCATCACATAGGCTGTTAGTAATAGTGACTGTGATGTCACTGTCACTGAACGCTGGCTCCCACACCTGTCCCCGATTGGCAACCGGGACACACCTGTTCCTGGTTGCCAATCAGGCTCCGATATATCATTGTACCTTGTCCAAGGTTGTTCGCTGTTCTCAGTTATGTTAGCTTTGTTAATTGTGCACTTTCTAGCTGCACTATACTTGCCCCTATGCACTTTCGAGCTGCACTGACCTAGGTTGATATTAAATATCATATACTTGCATTCCGTCTGCCGTTCTCTGCATCCTTGGAGTCACGCTGCAAGATACGCTTCCCGATCGTTACAGACACTGACAAGTAGACTACTTTGGCATGCTCCTTGTTGAACGATACAATAAATAGCAGGAGTGTCAAGAAAAATAGATTTTCCGATTCATTGTGATTCTTATTTGTAACGTCGATTTTAAAAATATAAAAATTCTTTTTTTTTGTTTTGTTTTGTTTTTTCCAGCCACTCAGGCAAATCATATTGTTGATGTAGATGCCCATATCTGCTGTACAGATTTACTTTAGAAAAGAGAAGTGTATAAATAAGGCAACTCTTGTTGCCTTATTTGTTGGGCTGCAACTAACGATTAATTTGATAATCGATTAATCTGTCGATTATTACTTCGATTAATCAATTAATAATCGGATAAAAGAGACAAACTACATTTCTATCCTTTCCAATATTTTATTGGAAAAAACAGCATACTGGCACCATACTTATTTTGATTATTGTTTCTCAGCTGTTTGTACATGTTGCAGTTTATAAATAAAGGTTTATTAAAAAAATAAAAAATTTAAATTAAAATTATAAATAAATTTTTTTTTAAATTGCCTCTGTGCATGCGCATAGCATAGATCCAACGAATCAATGACTAAATTAATCGCCAACTATTTTTATAATTGATTTTAAACGATTTAATCGATTAGTTGTTGCAGCCCTACTTATTTGTATTTGACTTTATTAAATGTTTGGGAAGCATTTTATTAAACAAAACCTCAAGTAATATAGAAATTGATCAGAGCTGTTTATCTATTTTATGGAGGGATGTAGTTAATCGTAAAACTTTTGGGAATTTAACGTTACTTCAATGTTGATCATAGCGAGCACCGTCAATGTTCTTTTTAATGTCAGACATCAGTATTTATCTCAACATTGATGCCTGACCAAATCTCAATGTTGATTCAATGACCTTTTGCTATCTGGGAGTAGCTGAAATAAATGTCTCACAAACGGTCATTATCCAGCAACGTTAGGTTGTGGTGTGAAACTCGTCTGTGTTACCCGAGACCAAGGGCCTTTACATTTAGTATCATTAAAAATATATACAGTAATCACTTGTTGATTGCTGTTAATTGGTTCCGGACATGACCATTTTCATAGCCACAGCTAAATACATGACATGAAATAACACACTTTAATCACCTATACACTCCTAATCCAATATAGTAATGCTGGCTGAGGCTGAGCCAATCAGTGGCCACGATCCTGAATAGCATGCACTTATTTGTTTGGTATCATTTAGTGGCCAATACTACTGTAGTATTGATATGTTTAGTTCATTTAGTGATGTCTATGCTTGAAAATGCCTAATTTAGAGCAAAAAATATGCTAAAAAATATTATCCTAAAAAAATCCACAACGAGGTGTATACAGGGACGACTGTAACCAATAAAATCTAACAATGTTGTGAAGCCACGATATAGACAAAGAAACATTCACATGGATGGTGTTGACTGAGCCTTACTGTCAGTGTGCACGCCCACAATGAGGTAATCACCCATGGCCTTGGCCTGGCGCAGCTGGTTGGAATGACCGTAGTGGACCATGTCGTAGCTGGGAGACAACACACAAAGTCACTTGACTGTCGGGAAACATCAACAAAAGCTATTGGCATGCCTGCTCCAAGGTGTATGTGTTTGTGTACAGTTACACAACAGTGTACAATCCCATTTAACATGTCAAAACTCTTTAAATATGGTTGGAATTCGATGCGCTTGTGCAGCGTTATGTTGCATCTTGAAGAAACTCCAGTACTTTTTGAAACTGTATTGTACCTTTTAGTCATTAGCAGAGCAGAACGTATACTGACTTACTGACTAAACCACATCATTTTATGTGAAAAACCTGGAAATAATATGCGTCAATAAAGTACTTTATCTTTATTTACAAATGTATAATTGTGCTGCATGCAGTTGCATATCTTTTTAACTTTAATAGTATCTAATAATAACAAATATGTTAGAATACATTACAGAAAATGAAATAAAATTTAAATAAATACTTAAATATCTACTTGACCTATATTATCCATTAAATTGTACACTATAACAATGACAATAGATTCTACAGTAAAAAACACACCGTACATTTTACGGTAAAATTCTGGCAACGAATGCACCAGTTTTTTACTGCAAATGCTACAGATTTTTTTTTACAGTGTATGTAAAAAATATATATATAATAATAAAATGCGTAGGCGATTATGAACATTTTTAATGAGACAACTTTATTCAAATATTATTCAGTTGCAAGCGGTGGAGGGAAGTCTAATAAAATGTGTAAATAAAAAATACATGCACTGTAAATTTAACAACATTAACCATCATTATACTTTAAATTGTGGTCTATAAGCCACAACTCTTCCTATATTTTGAACTCATAGGTTTATAAAACGGTGCGGCTAATTTATGGATTATTCTTCGCTAACGGCCATAATGTTTTGTGTTCAATAGCTTTCACTAAACCCAAGCAAATACACTGAAATGGTGTGTTATTGTTTGTGTTATGGGGCCATCTTTTGGATGAGTTCACTCACTTCCGGTGTTGCAGGTTGAAAATGTACTTCCTGTTTTTTCTGCAAGCATTTTTATCATCTTTAGAATCCTTAAAAAAAGACGTGTGTTCTTGCCTCTCATAAGGACTGTGAACAAAGTTCCAAAAAAAGTGCAGTTCCCATTTGATGCCTTGAAGCAGAAGTAAAACCATCCATAGCATTCCTACTGGTATGGATTCTTAATTTATCACTCCAAGCAACGTTTGTAAGTTTTACAATTTATCGAAAGCAATACTTACTTACTAAACCGTCCCATTTGTGATGTCTGTAGGAGTGTTTTAATGCATATTTGTATGTGCTATCGTAATGTAATCAAGCGAGCGTCGTAAGCATTAGCTCTTATGCTAACATGTTTACGAGTGTCTGTGTTAGTATTATGACCTTACAATGGCATTATTTTTTAATTGTTTCAGTTTCACAAATTCCTTAGTAAACTCACCAAAACGTCACCATGGAGTTATTGAGTCTGTTTAGCTGATTGGAAAGCTAGCTTCCACAGCAAGTGGGTCCATGACCATGACTTCTGTTTTGTTTGCTCAGCCCTTTTACTGCCACGTTACAGGCCCCGTTTGGAAACAATTGCACATAAACATTTACAAAATCTTTCTGTATAATTGGCTTATTTCACATCATATATATCTGCGGCTTATAGTCTGGTGCTGCTAATACATGTAGAATATTCTTTCTTCTATCACTTAGTGGGTGCGGCTTATATACCGGTGCGCTCTATTGTCCGTAAAATACGGTGATCCCATTTCCTTTGGTTCGTTTTTTTTGGTTTGATTGGTTAAATTTGCATGAATTTATCGTGATGTTGCAAATTCCTAGAAGGACTGAAAACCATGGCTATTATTACATACTGTAACTTATTAATGTGCTCATGTGGCCTTAAAATTCTGAACACATCCCTCAGGCCATATTAACATAGTGACACGAGTTATTGAATAAAAGACGGGGAGTTTTGCAGAAAATGACCAACTTTATATATTTTTAATGAATTTAATACAATTATTCAGCCATGTAGGTTGTTTACAAAATAATTGATTGTTATAGTTAACCTCTCTGTTTCCCGAAAAAAAAAAGTATGACAATAATTAGATGAGCAACAAAAATGTGAAACTTGTGAGATTAGAAATTTGAAATGGAAGGTTAGCAATGCATAACCGAAAAGCATTCACTTGCTGTTATTACTAAAAGTTCAACTGACTCTGAACTTGGTTCCAATATATGTTTTATACATTGCTTCTAAAGCGATCATGCTGGGCTATACAAGCATTTTAGAGAGGTCACGAGAAAGCTATTTGGATGCAAAACACAAACCACAAAAAGTACTCCTGCACTGTAATATCCGTTTAGCAGCAAACACATCATGACCGGTTCACTGTGAGATGATAAATGATTCATTAATGGCGCCTTTCAATGGACACCCAGTCAGACGGCACTTCAGTTTCTCCAGATAACAAAACCAAACAGTGTGCCTGAAGGAGTTACAAGCAGGAGTTACTTCATTCAAAAAATATATATTACTGCTAACACAAATTCTGTTATCTAGTCATATATTTATACGTCAGTAAAACAGTTTTTTTTTTTTCAGAATGATTAGGTCCTCTATGAAAAAAAATAATATTAATACAACCCATTAAGATTTTCAATCCGGCCCGCCGGATGTTTCCTTATGATTTTTTTAGACCTTCAACATCGAAACTGTAGCCCCAATTATGATGTGCAGTGCTATTTTCAAATGAACTCTAGAAAGTATTTAAATGTTTGGAATCTGCGCATTTGAGTAATTTACGGGTTATCACGGAAATCTACATTTGTTTATAGAGCAGCCAGCCTGAAACACAGGGTGTCAGGGACAGACGAGGAAGCAGATTTTTTACAACAAAGTTCTGCAGAACTTTATATCAGTGGATGTTTCTTATCCTTTGCGTTCAAATTTCGCTGTGTTTGTTGCATTTGTGTTGTATTTTGCTTGATTGTAAAAGATGTCGATCGAGGAGGTGGTTTGAGTAGAGGAGCGGCGTTCATATGTTGTAAATATTCAGTGATTTATTGTTTATAGTTAACATTGTTAATCCCACATTCTTTATTTTTATGTACAATCTGGGTGTCTTATTCAGTAAAATCTGGAAATTTCAGTCTGCTTTCTTGGGTGGTCTGCCATAACGTTTTTAGCACTTAATCAAGACATTATTGTGAGTTTTTGTATTAGTGTTTCTGAAAAAAAGGGACACAGGCACACATAATGTACAGCTAAATGTGTATATATATACATATATATATATCCATCCATTTTCTACCGCTTATTCCCTTCGGGGTCGCGGGGACATATACAGGTAAAAGCCAGTAAATTAGAATATTTTGAAAAACTTGATTTATTTCAGTAATTGCATTCAAAAGGTGTAACTTGTACATTATATTTATTCATTGCACACAGACTGATGCATTCAAATGTTTATTTCATTTAATTTTGATGATTTGAAGTGGCAACAAATGAAAATCCAAAATTCCGTGTGTCACAAAATTAGAATATTACTTAAGGCTAATACAAAAAAGGGATTTTTAGAAATGTTGGCCAACTGAAAAGTATGAAAATGAAAAATATGAGCATGTACAATACTCAATACTTGGTTGGAGCTCCTTTTGCCTCAATTACTGCGTTAATGCGGCGTGGCATGGAGTCGATGAGTTTCTGGCACTGCTCAGGTGTTATGAGAGCCCAGGTTGCTCTGATAGTGGCCTTCAACTCTTCTGCGTTTTTGGGTCTGGCATTCTGCATCTTCCTTTTCACAATACCCCACAGATTTTCTATGGGGCTAAGGTCAGGGGAGTTGGCGGGCCAATTTAGAACAGAAATACCATGGTCCGTAAACCAGGCACGGGTAGATTTTGCGCTGTGTGCAGGCGCCAAGTCCTGTTGGAACTTGAAATCTCCATCTCCATAGAGCAGGTCAGCAGCAGGAAGCATGAAGTGCTCTAAAACTTGCTGGTAGACGGCTGCGTTGACCCTGGATCTCAGGAAACAGAGTGGACCGACACCAGCAGATGACATGGCACCCCAAACCATCACTGATGGTGGAAACTTTACACTAGACTTCAGGCAACATGGATCCTGTGCCTCTCCTGTCTTCCTCCAGACTCTGGGACCTCGATTTCCAAAGGAAATGCAAAATTTGCTTTCGTCAGAAAACATGACTTTGGACCACTCAGCAGCAGTCCAGCTGGTGTCGGTCCACTCTGTTTTCTACCGCTTGTCTATATATATATATATATATATATATATATATATATATATATATATATATATATATATATATATATATATATATATACATATATATACACACATATATATATATATATATATATATATATATATTTACAGCTAAGTATATATACTTAGCTGTAAATATATATATATATATAGATATATATATATGTATATTAGGAATCATTAATTATAAATCTAATATTTTCAAAACCAGAACCGATTTCCAAAGGAAATGCAAAATTTGCTTTCGTCAGAAAACATGACTTTGGACCACTCAGCAGCAGTCCAGCTGGTGTCGGTCCACTCTGTTTTCTACCGCTTGTCTATATATATATATATATATATATATATATATATATATATATATACATATATATATACATATATATACACACATATATATATATATATATATATATATATATATATATTTACAGCTAAGTATATATACTTAGCTGTAAATATATATATATATATAGATATATATATATGTATATTAGGAATCATTAATTATAAATCTAATATTTTCAAAACCAGAACATAAACAACTTATTTACTAACTTTATGAGAGTCCTCTAGACATGAAGTAACACCCTTAAATCATCTTTACACTCTTTTAATCCTGAGACTGAGCCAATCAGTGGCCACGATAATAAACAGCGCTCTCTGATTGGTTTGCTCTCATCTAGTGGCCAATAATACTGTAGTATTCATATTTTTAGTTCATTTAGCCATGTTTATGCTTGAAAATGCTTAATTTAGAGCAAATATGTTGCAGAATATGCTTTAAAAACATGTAAATCCGCAATGTGCTGAAACGGCAATATTTGAAGCGTGAAAAGATTTAAAACCGATGTGTAGATTCTCATTAAAATGTAATGATAATCTTGGTACAGTCCAGTTTTATATGAAATGATAAGAACTGCAGGCAGGAAGAAAAAAATTTCCTTGGTGGAGATAATGATCAGAGATTAGTATAAGTGTCACAGCTAAACGTCAGCTGATATGTTTGGAGTGACTTTTTGTCCAGTATATGCCACATCAGCGAAGGTCAACGTGGAGGAGAACTTTACCCCTCCTTGCTGATACTTCTCTGACAAGTGACCTTTGACCCCCTTCCCAATATCTTACATGACCAATGAGAGCAGAGAGGGCAGCATCTTCAACAGGTATTAAGATTGCGCTCTCTCCTTGGAAAAGGCAGAGAACCATGTCCTAACAATATGCTCGGTGACAATTCGCACGGGGCGAGGCAGGTGTGGGCCGGTGGTGGTCGGAGGGAGAGCGGGGTTAATAGCATGCGCTGTGTTGACATTGGCTCTCTTTGCATGCTCACCCCAGCGGGTAATATTCTGGCATCCCAAACATTCTGAAACATTCCGCCAAAGAACAGATCCAAAGCCGTGCACGCATAACCGGAATTCTACGAGTGAAAGGCGCCGTAATCCGGGGCATAACTTGCGCAAAATCAAAACAATGTCCCAACAGTTTAAACAACCAAAGTTATTACTTCCCTATTACTATTATGAGACATGGACCTGTTGAATAGTGACCGTGTAAAAGTGATGTACTTCAAATTCAAAGTAACTTTGTCAATCAATCAAAGTTGACTTATATAGCCCTTAATAACAAATGTCTCAAAGGGCTGCACAAGCCACAACAACATGTAACTCTGTCAATCAATCAATCAATCAATCAATCAATCAAAGTTTACTTATATAGGCTTTAATCACAAATGTCTCAAAGGGCTGCACAAGCCACAACAACATGTAACTTTGTCAATCAATCAAAGTTTACTTACCGGTATATAGGCTTTAATCACAAATGTCTGAAAGGGCTGCACAAGCCACAACAACATGTAACTCTGTCAATCAATCAATCAATCAATCAATCAATCAATCAAAGTTTACTTATATAGGCTTTAATCACAAATGTCTCAAAGGGCTGCACAAGCCACAACAACATGTAACTTTGTCAATCAATCAAAGTTTACTTATATAGGCTTTAATCACAAATGTCTCAAAGGGCTGCACAAGCCACAACAACATGTAACTCTGTCAATCAACCAATCAATCAATCAATCAAAGTTTACTTATATAGGCTTTTATCACAAATGTCTCAAAGGGCTGCACAAGCCACAACAACATGATCCCACATCAGGGCAAGAAAAAACAACGAGAAACCTTGCAAGGGAGACCGGTGCAATGAATGTCGAGTGGATACGGTTAATAATGTGAGAGTCAATATGAATAAAATAACTTTGGCCGAAGATAGAGCTTTTAATGCTATTGTTATATCGTAATAACGCATGTTGATGACACATTTTAGCTGCGTGCCGCAGATTTGACAGCAAAAAGCGAACAACGTCTTCAACACAGAGTAGCGTCATTGTAATCGAGCCTCCAAGGTGCAGCTTCTAAATCACCAATCCTCGCCTCCATGGCAGCAAATAAATTGTGTTTATTACAAGTATTATTATCACTGGAGGACTAGAGGACGAAGAATAGCTAAACATGCTTCACTTAGACAACGCAGGATACAAAAAAAGCATAGCTAACTGCTAAGCCAGTGAACGTAAACAAGGGTGGGCGGCTTGGTGCAAATATTGACCTAATGATAACAAGTGTAGTATCTGTATATGGTTGGTACGACACAGATTAGATCAGGGTTGTCCAAACTACGGCCAAATGCAGCCCGCCAGAGTCCTCGGTGCGAGACGTCACAAGTTTAACAAGAAGCCTGGCAGGCGGTGTGTTTTGGCCTAAATTTAGTCCTCTGTGAATTGAATTGGAGCGATATTACCACCCTCTTGAGGGCGAAGATAGAATCGATGGCCAATGACCACACATTTCATTTGAAAGAGAGTTGAGCACAGCATCAATATAAATGACCGAATCCAAACAACTTTTCCCACTAATGGTGTAAATTAACTATAACCAACAAATAAAGTCAACATACGGTCGCACATAACACACCTGCAGCTCATTGAACTTTGTGGACATTATAAATAATGGATGTAGGGCTGGGCGATATATCGACATACTTGATATATCGCGGGTTTGTCTCTGTGCGATATAGAAAATGACTATATCGTGATATTCGAGTATACGTTCTCACGCAGTTGCTTTTAGCTGTGGGCATTACACTACAGGCGTTTCTCACTCTTTGCTGTCTCTCCTTCTCACAGAGACATTAAAACAAGCGCACCTTCTTACATACGTCACATACGTATACGCCCTCGCGGAACAGAGAGGTAGCAGCATTGGTAACGTTAGCTGTGGTGCGGGTGGTAATACGAGAGAAAGAAGGTGCGAATCTGGTAACAAATGAAGGAAGAATTAATTCCCAAGAAAAACAGCAGAGGGTCCATTGTCTGGCGGTGGTTTGGCTTCAAGCGGGAATATGTTGAACAGACAACAGTAATATGTCAAGTATGGGGCAAAAGCGTTGCGACAAAAAGTAGCATTACTGCTAATTTGTAGCATCATTTGAACAGTCACCCGCTAGAGAATGAAGAGTGCTTACTCCGCATGTCAACATCTCCAACAAAATGCCCTGACCCAATTGATCCTGGCGTCTTCCATTTCCACATCAATTTCGTATGAAAAAAATAGTCAACAACAGAAGGAGATAACGTCCGCAGTAACCTACCACATAGCAAAGGACATACACTATTTGATTTCCTATTATGCAGCTCATTTTTATTTGACAGTTATTGGAATATCTTGTGTGACATCATGCACAAAAGTGCACTTTATTTGTTTTAAAATATTGTAGTGGCGTTCTGAACAAAAAGTGCACTGTAGTGTAGTGTTGTTTTGATATGTCATCTTAGTGACATCATGCACAAAAAGTGCACTAATAGCTTGTTTTAAAATGTCTCAGACAATCCTGCACTTTCTGTTTTGAAATGAAATGAATGTTGTGCCACTGCTTAATAACTGTTTAATAAATACACTTTTGGTCAATTGACTTAGTTGTGATTTCCCTCTCTGCATGAAAGTTTAAAAGGAGCATATATTAATGCAGTATGAACAAGAATGTTTAATGTAGACACATAGAATCATCATACTGCTGTGATTATATGCATCAAGTGTTCATTCAAGGCTAAGGCAAAATATCGAGATATATATCGTGTATCGTGACATGGCCTAAAAATATCGATATATTTAATAAAGGCCATATCGCCCAGCCCTAGATGGATGTATAATTTTAAATTACACATATACAAATCAATTCCAGTGCATGACGGGTGTTGTGCAAACGATTCCAAAACTTTAAGATCGTCAGGGAAAGAGACAGGTAGGTAGGAGTAGAACTTTCACATACTCCAAATATTCAATGTTTTATCGTTTATACTTTATATTGCATTAGGCCCTTTTCCACCAAAACTTCAGAATTTTTTGTTTCCTGGAACCTTTGGTTCCTGGATCTATAGGTTCCTGTAAAAGTGTGTGGTTTGTGTTTTCACCGAATTTCATAGTTATTTGATAGTTCAGCGTATTTTACAACTCAGGCTGATGACGTTTGAATAGAATAGAATAGAATAGAATAGAATAGAAAGTACTTTATTGATCCCTGGGGGAAATTCAGCACCACAGTTCGCTCACAATAGACAATAATAATAATAAATAATAAAATATATATAATATATATTATATATAATATACAATATATGAATAATATAAATATATTATAGATATATTCTACATTTGGAGGAGTGGTTTAGTATATTTCTATGCTATCCATCCATCTATCCGTCCGTTCTCTACCGTTTCTCCCTCTCGAGGTCGCAGTGGGCGCTGGAGCCTATCCCAGCTGCACTTGGGCAGAAGGCGCTGTACACCCTGGACAAGTCGCCACCTCATCACAGGGCCAACACGGATAGATAGACAACATTCACACACGAGGGACAATCTAATACCATGTAAATAAACAGACAATATTAGGTCACAGTTATTTTACTAAAAAGTAAGTAATTTAAATACAAAGCAATCATATGCAAAACGATATGAGAATGGATGGATGGATAACCTAAAAATAAAGTGTACCGAATTGTTCATAAAAAGTCAGGCTTTTGCCCGCAATGTCCAACAGTCAGAAAGTTGTCCTCCCGATAAATGATGAATTTATGAGGGTCAGGTGATTCTTTTTGGTCCATTTCAGCTGTAAATAACAATATATAAATAATAAATGTTAAGGTTTATCTTACGTCGACACGTCGGCTTCAGCGTTAGCTTGTTAGACTAAACTAGACTAGACTAGACTTCCTTTTTATTGTCATTGAAATTTGAACTTTACAGTACAGATAAGAACGAAATTTTGTTGCATTAGCTCATGGTAGTGCAGGATAAAAAAGCAATAAGGTGCAGATATAAATAAATAGATTACTGTACAGATAAATAAATTGCACTTTTGCATATGCATCCACGTTTATGGATGTATGTTGTATTGTCTTTACCTTTCCAGCGAGTGAATCCATTTTTGGGGAGAATTGAGGGGATTATTTCAATGAGTTCAAGAGTCTTACGGCCTGAGGGAAGAAGCTGGAGGTTCTGCTATGGAGGCTGCGGAACCTCTTTCTAGAGACCAGCAGTGAAAACAGAGCGTTATCATTCTGTTCACTTGGGTTGAGGCTAAGAACCACACAAATGGAGTGTGACTAGGGATGATACTCGAAACCGATTTTCCCGGTTGTTCGATAAAAAAAGAACCGAGTCCTGGGACTCAAATCCCTTTTTGAGAACCGGTACCCGTTATCGAGACCACTATAGTAAAGAAAAAGAGTTGGTTCTTTATTCGAATCCCTGGGAACAAATCTCGTCCTGACCGGAAATGCCCCGTGGGACATAACAAGAAATTACGTCACATAGCTCAGTCATTAGGCGCAGATAGGGAAAGCAGGAAAAACAATGGACCGGAAAAAGCGCTCCAAGGTGTAATAAAGTTCAAAACAAAAGGTATAATCCAATGAATAACTTTACTGAGAGATTTGAGCAGGGTACAAACACATGACGAACACTTTTACGACCAACCGGAAACATAGCAACCAGGCTAGCAACGCACCTCCTTTACGGCAGCTGTCGCAACGTTCTTAAAGCAACCGCAGCACATACATATATATACAACATATCTCCCTTTTTTAACTTTTGTTTTTCTTTCCTTGTAAACAAAACAAAATCACACTGTATATGTGTTGTCTGTCTAATTATAAACAATGCAGACGAGGCGTGTTGGCTGAGTTCTTGACGTTTACTTTCACAGCGTGCTCATAACCTCATTCTTAGCTGCCGGGTGGTGACATGCAACAACACTTTTCGGGGGCTACCGCGCATACTCGTCACTCCCGTTGCATGCTGGGTAGTGTAGTTGTTATATTCCCTAGCTCATAACATCACATCTTTCCGCCTATAAAGAAATAATGTTAACTCAATAAAGTGTATTTCTTTTTTTAGCTTTAACTTTTCATTTTTTAGCATTGTAACCACATTTGCAAACAACTTTTCTCTTCATAGAATTTTCTTTCAATAAAGAAATAAAGTGCAAAAATGTCAAAGCATCATAACAAACAGTTATGTCAAATAGCAGCAGAAGTGCACTTTTTGGACAGCTGTATTATTTTCAGTTTTGTGTCCAAGGGACTGATTTTATTTAACACTATATTATTATTTATACACCTATAGTGATCACAGAGACAGGTTGTTTTTGTGTTACTGTATATATTTGTTTTTCTGGAAAAATCCCACTTAATATACTTTGGGTAACAACAGTCAATATTTATTTATTTTATTTTATTTTTTTAGGGGGGTAACAGTCAATATTTATTTATTTATTAGATTTTATTTTTTTCTTATATAATAAAAGTGAGCTTTTGTTAAACCAAATATTGTGTGTTTTTTTCCATATACAACAACCTATCTGGACTCGATAAGAGAATCGATAAGGAATCGGTTCGAATAGGCTCGAACTCGATAATTTCTTATCAAACATCATCCCTAAGTGTGACTGACTACTCTTAGGACATGTATTAAAGTCCATCCATCCATTCTCTACCGCTTGTCTTGCTCGGGGTCGCGGGAGTTGCCAGAGCCTATCCCAGCTGCACTCGGACGAAAGGCGGGGTACACCCTGGACAAGTCGCCACTTCATCGCAGGGCCAACACAGACAGACAGACAACATTCACACACTAGGGCCAAATTAGTGTTGCCGATCAACCTATCCGCAGTTGCAGGTCTTTGAAGGTGGAAGCTGGAGTACCCAGAGCCATGGGGAGAACATGCAAACTCCACACAGAAAGACCCTGAGCCCGGGGATCGAACCCAGCACCTTAGTATTGTGAGGCACACGCACTAACCCCTGTTTCAAAGTGCTGCCCGTAATGTAATAAAGTAAATAGTTAATATTTGATGTTATTTACCCTTGTTCCACTCGTGTGCTGCCTCCTTTTTTTCCACATTTATCTAACAAAGTCCGAGTAGTAAGCAGCTGAGGTCGCTGCTTCGAGTCCAGGTTCGCACTACTCCGTAAATACGTTTAAAAGAGTCTGTCCACTTCTTATAGCTTTCCCTGACAAAATTAAGTTTGTAAAAACTAATAAACAACAATAAACTGCATGTAGTTTAAAAACTACGGCTGAGTAAAAACACTCCAAAATAGTTCCACGGATCAGCGTTTTTCAGCACAAAGATGCCCCACAAAAGTTCCTGCATTTTGAAAGCTCCTTCCGTTCTTCTTTCTCACTGTTGTCAAGTTTGTTATGATAAAAATACACAAGAAATAAGAAATAAACAAGGCGGCGCATATATTTAAATGGTGGTCGTGTGTTTGAAAAACATGTTTTAGGAACGCTCCTAACTGTGTTCAACCTTGGACAAGTCCCAACTAGCTAGGAGGAAGTCCGAAAGGTTCCTGAAGAACTAAATCTACCCGGGTAGTTTTTGGTGGAAACACGGGGGGGGACTTTATTTAGTGGGAAAGTTCCTGAAAAAGTTCCTGCGGTGGAAAAGGTCCCATTGTCGTCAGGGTCTGATGTGGTGGGGGGGTTGTTAAAGTTGAAGTAGTTGAAGGTATGTCTTGTTGTTCAATCTGTTATAGCTTGCTTTGAAGGGGAACTGCATTATTTTTGGTATTTTGCCTATTTTTTATAATCCTTATGTAAGACAAGAAAACATTTTTTTATTTTTTTTAATGCATTTTATATAGTAAATAAATGTGATTAAAAGTCAGCTTACAACTTAGAACGGCACACATAGTTGTAATAAATAATAATTAAAAAAACAACTGAAGTTAGTGTAGTGATTTCGATATCAAATGTATTTATATGTTTATTTCATTACATTACACTTATATTTAATATCTATATAAGTACACGTACTTCAGTACTGTATAGCATAAATATATACTGTATATAAATAAATATATACACGTACAGTATAATATATGTATATAGTATATTAATACAACATGTATATATTATGTACACAAATATATATATGTATAGGCTATATATATGTATATGTATATTGTTACTTTACATGCAGTCAGCTTTCAGCCCCCGGCCAATTTTTTCTATCCCAATGCGGCCCCTGAGTCAAAAAGTCTGAAAAGTTTAGATCAAAACTTTTTATCATAACAATTTATTTTCATTATTGTTAACAAACAAAGGAAATACGAGCCAATAGTAGTTTTCACTTTAGTTTATTTATTTTGCATTACTTTATTATGAATTGTGTATGAAATAAAAACACCACCATCCTGTGTTTTGTCGGATTACAGTTGTGAACAAAAATGTAATCGTTTATTGATCTTGAAAGAAATTAGTACCAACACTGGTACCAACAATACTGCCCCTTATACTACAGTACTTGGTGATATTAGATTGGTACCCAAATTTGAAGAATCAAAACAACAGAAGAATAAGTGCTGAGTCTATTTTAACAGAAGTGTAGATTGAACTATGTTACAACAGAAGTAACCAAATATTAAAAGTAAATTAGCAAATGGATTAATAATAGTTTTTAGAAAATAATACAACTGGAAATGGCTCAATATATTACCACATACGTCAGCAGCTAAAATAGCATACCTGTTTTAAAATGGTTCTAATATTATAATATATCGTTATATATCGTTATCGCAAGAGGCTGCAATATATATCGTAACGTAGTTGCGAATGCAACTGGGATAGGCTTTAGTCACCCCGAGAGGGACAAGAGGTAGAAAATAAATGGAAATGGACAAATTGAGTTACAGTTAGCTGTCCAATGAAAAATACCGACTTATGCAATAATATTTCATTACTGCTACTTTTCTTACCTAATTTGACCCCACAATCCTGTTATTGAATTTCCCCCAGGGATCAATAAAGTACTTTCTATTCTATTCTATTCTATTCTACAAACCCCGTTTCCATATGAGTTGGGAAATTGTGTTAGCTGTAAATATAAACGGAATGCTATGATTTGCAAATCCTTTTCAACCCATATTCAATTGAATGCACTACAAAGACAACATATTTGATGTTCAAACTCATAAACTTTTTTTTTTTTTTTGCAAATAATCATTAACTTAGAATTTCATGGCTGCAACACGTGCCTAAGTAGTTGGGAAAGGGCATGTTCACCACTGTGTTACATGGCCTTTCCTTTTAACAACACTCAGTAAACGTTTGGGAACTGAGGAGACACATTTTTGAAGCTTCTCAGGTGGAATTCTTTCCCATTCTTGCTTGACGTACAGTTTAAGTTGTTCAACAGTCCTGGGGTCTCCGTTGTGGTATTTTAGGCTTCATAATGCGCCACACATTTTCAATGGGAGACAGGTCTGGACTACAGGCAGGCCAGTCTAGTACCCGCACACTTTTACTATGAAGCCACGTTGATGTAACACGTGGCTTGGCATTGTCTTGCTGAAATAAGCAGGGGCGTCCATGGTAACGTTGCTTGGATGGCAACATATGTTGCTCCAAAACCTGTATGTACCTTTCAGCATTAATGGCGCCTTCACAGATGTGTAAGTTACCCATGTCTTGGGCACTAATACACCCCCATACCATCACAGATGCTGGCTTTTCAACTTTGCGCCTATAACTATCCGGATGGTTCATTTCCTCTTTGGTCCGGAGGACACGACGTCCACAGTTTCCAAAAACAATTTGAAATGTGGACTCGTCAGACCACAGAGCACTTTACCACTTTGCATCAGTCCATCTTAGATGAGCTCAGGCCCAGCGAAGCCAACGGTGTTTCTGGGTGTTGTTGCTAAACGGTTTTTGCCTTGCATAGGAGAGTTTTAACTTGCACTTACAGATGTAGCTACCAACTGTAGTTACTGACAGTGGGTTTCTGAAGTGTTCCTGAGCCCATGTGGTGATATCCTTTACACACTGATGTCGCTTGTTGATGCAGTACAGCCTGAGGGATCGAAGGTCACGGGCTTAGCTGCTTACGTGCAGTGATTTCTCCAGATTCTCTGAACCCTTTGATGAAATTACGGACCGTAGATGGTGAAATCCCTAAATTCCTTGCAATAGCTGGTTGAGAAAGGTTTTTCTTAAACTGTTCAACAATTTGCTCACGCATTTGTTGACAAAGTGGTGACCCTTGCCCCATCCTTGTTTGTGAATGACTGAGCATTTCATGGAATCTACTTTTATACCCAATCATGGCACCCACCTGTTCCCAATTTGCCTGTTCACCTGTGGGATGTTCCAAATAAGTGTTTGATGAGCATTCCTCAACTTTATCAGTATTTATTGCCACCATTGCCAACTTCTTTGTCACGTGTTGCTGGCATCAAATTCTAAAGTTAATGATTATTTGCAAAAAAAAAAAAAGTTTATCACTTTGAACATCAAATATGTTGTCTTTGTAGCATATTCAACTGATTATGGTTTGAAAAGAATTTGCAAATCATTGTATTTCGTTTATATTTGCATCTAACACAATTTCCCAACTCATACGGAAACGGGGTTTGTATAAGGCAAAATATATTATATAAGACAAAAACTATCACAGTACTTTTTTTTGTTACATTGTTTAATGAGGGGAAAAAAGACATTTGACAAGAATACATTCCGAATTTTTATTAATGATAAACTTTGCGTTTTACAACTAAGAATACTTTTTTTAAAGAAATCTGTGTATTACGAGAATGAAGTAATAGTGCAGTATTATGAAAGGAAACCTCTGTAACCTTATAAAAGAGGCCATAATTTATACATTTTATACAAAAACATTGGAATTTACTATTGTACTTGACAATTTACAGAAAGGAATAAACTGTTTCAAGAAAAAAAAGTTGTATATTATGAGGACAAAGTTGTTTTGTTGTGGGAAAATAAAAGTTATTATAAAAATGTAAATTTATGAGAGAAAAAAGAATAACATCTACGATGATAAACAGTCGTTTAATTTTTCATTGGACAGTTAACTGTAACTCAATTTGTCCATTTCCATTTATTTTCTACCTCTTGTCCCTCTCGGGGTGACTAAAGCCTATCCCAGTTGCATTCGCAACTACGTTACGATATATATTGCAGCTTCTTGCGATGACGATATATAACGATATATTATAATATTAGAACCATTTTAAAACAGGTATGCTATTTTAGCTGCTGACGTATGTGGTAATATATTGAGTCATTTCCAGTTGTATTATTTTCTAAAAACTGTTATTAATCCATTTTCTAATTTACTTTTAATATTTGGTTACTTCTGTTGTAACATAGTTCAATCTATGTACTTCATTAGGTACACCTGCACAACCCATTGCTACATCTGGATCGCTACAAATGCAGTCTTGTTTACTGTACCTCTCTGGCCACTTCATTAGGCACACCTGCACAACACATTCCAACATCTGTGCTTCATTGGCATTCTGTGTGTTGCGCAACGGCACCGCATCATGCCTTTCAGCTGTTCCTAATCATTTGTCCCGCCCCCTTGTCGGTGGACACAATGTTAGGAACCCCTCCAACCCCCTACAGTGCTCTGCCACAGCAGAGTCACAATAGTAAACTAGTGCCAGCAAGTTTATATAAATTATATATATATATATATATATATATATATATATATATATATATATATATATACAGCCCGGCCCCCGGCCAAATTGTTTTAACCCAATGCGGCCCCCGAGTCAAAAAGTTTGGGGACCCCTTGTTGTGTTTTTAGTGTTTTCATGCTTTCTCCTCTTGTCTACACCTGTGCTTTTAGTGATTTCTCCTCGGCGGGGGGCGGACCTTGATGCACACCTGCTCGCAATTAGCACTCCGGTATTTAGGCACGTCACGGTCAGCTTGGCCTCGCCGGTTGTTGTCTCCTGCACCTCCCACGTGCATGTGCCTGCTTCACTTCATCAGTCCCGGTATGTTGCCTCTCCTTATTCCTGTAATCCCTCACCTCTTTGTGTTTGCTTCCTAGCCCCCCCCTGAGGTAAAGAGGATTTGGTGTTGGACTTTTTGCTGTGTTCAGTGCGCCCTGGCCTTTTTCCCTGCCGACCACTGTGGAACCTGTTTTTGTTTGTTTATTCACTTTTTGCCCCATCGCCTTTTGTTACACTTGTTGGATTTATTAAATATTCCCCTTTTTATAATTCAACCTTGCCTCTAGTCTCTGCATCCTGGGATCACCTTGATCAGGTCCTAACACCCCTGGGCTAGAGTCATATCAAAGACTATAAAAATGGGACCCATTACGTCCCTGCTTGACACTCAGCATCAAGGGTTTGGAATTGGGGGTTATTAAATCAACAAAAATGATTCCCGGGCGCAGCCACCGCTGCTGCTCACTGCTCACTGCGTCAATTGCAGAGGATAATCTCACCACACCTAGTGCGTGTGTGACAATCATTGGTACTTTAACTTTAACTTTATTATGCATAATGTGAGTGATGGTCAGTTAAACCTGCAGAATGTTTATAATATGTTTATAATAACGACTTATACTTGCTGGCACTAGTTTACTATTGTGACTCTGCTGTGGCAGAGCACTGTAGGGGGTTGGAGGGGTTCCTAATATTGTGTCCACCGACAAGGGGGCGGGACAAATGATTAGGAACAGCTGAAAGGCATGATGCGGTGCCGTTGCGCAACACACAGAATGCCAATGAAGCACAGATGTTGGAATGTGTTGTGCAGGTGTGCCTAATGAAGTGGCCAGAGAGGTACAGTAAACAAGACTGCATTTGTAGCGATCCAGATGTGGCAATGGGTTGTGCAGGTGTACCTAATGAAGTGGCCAGTGAGGTACAGTTAAAGACTGCAGCAGGCCTTTTTTTTGGTCCCCCTTTCAGTCTTTCATGTAACGACATGTCAACGTAAAAAATGATTAAAATAAGTCAAGTGCCCCGTAAGATACTCACCAACCATCGCACCACACCAGGACCCTTCGCCTCCTCTTTTCCGGACTACACGATGTAGCTACGGGTGTCGAGCCCGCGTCCTTCCCGGCCAGTGTGCTAACCTGGTGGGGGTGCCTGTGGTGGTTGTGGTGTCCGTTTTTGATCATGTTTCAAATGCTCCACCTTAAAAGCCCCTTCGCCCCACTTTCGTGGGGTCGTGACAGCCTCGTGTGAGGCGGAGTATCCGGAGGCAGGTTGTGTTACAGCGGCAACCGTACGCTGCGTCAACGCCTCCCGCCCGCCCTCCTTTCACCGGGCAACACACCGAACGCCTGATGTGTCAAGTCGCCCGGAAGAAGCAAGATAAGTGCTCGGAAAAGGAGAAGCACCGGGGTTATGTCTCGTCTGTGCTGCTTTTATTTTGAAAGGGTGTTAATAGGAAACACTGTGTCCCAAAGGTAGCTTTACACCGGTCAAATCACGCGATGAGCTGCCATGTTGTTACATAATTACGCTGCTCCATGCTGAATTACCATAGTAGCGGAAACACGAACTGCCAATTAAAAAAACGTTTTTGTTTTTTTCCTATATTACCTTTATTTCACATCATTTGGCCTAGTTTAATGTACACTTCGAATAAACAATATAGGAAATGCAAAATGAAAAGAAAAGATGCATAGATGTTATTAATATCTAATAATAATTATTATTATTAATAAAAAGGCATAAAATAATGAATGTTTCACATAAGTTGGTGTCATTTGACGTACAGTTCAAAAACTAATGTATAGGAAATGGAAAACACAAATAAAATATGATGCAATGAAAACATAATACCATAATAATAATAGGTTGATGGTTATTCATTAATACTTAATCATAATAATAATAATTATTAATAATAATTCATAAAATAATGCATTCTCTCACATAATTTGGCCTGATATGATGTACAGTTTAAATAAAAATATATATAAAATGGAAATTGCAAAAAAATATGAAGTAATAACAAATATTGATGATAACAATAATAATAATAATAGAATGATGGATAATAATAATTATTTTTTACAATAGTTACTCATTACTATTTCATGATTATTAATCATATTAATACTGTACAAAATAATAATAGGATAATAATAGGTTCATGGTTATTCTTTTAATACTTAATAATATTTATTATTATTTTTATTAATAATTCATAAAATCATGCATTCTCTCACATAATTTGGCCTGATATGATGTACAGTTTAAATAAAAATATATATAAAATGGAAATTGCAAAAAAATATGAAGTAATAACAAATATTGATGATAACAATAATAATAATAATAGAATGATGGATAATAATTATTATTTTTTACAATAGTTACTCATTACTATTTCATGATTATTAATCATATTAATACTGTACAAAATAATAATAGGTTAATAATAGGTTCATGGTTATTCTTTTAATACTTAATAATATTTATTATTATTTTTATTAATAATTCATAAAATCATGCATTCTCCCACATAATTTGGCCTGATATGATGTACAGTTTAAATAAAAATATATATAAAATGGAAATTGCAAAAAAATATGAAGTAATAACAAATATTGATGATAACAATAACAATAATAATAGAATGATGGATAATAATAATTATTTTTTACAATAGTTACTCTTTACTATTTAATGATTAATCATATTAATACTGTACAAAATAATAATAGGTTAATAATAGGTTCATGGTTATTCTTTTAATACTTAATAATATTTATTATTATTTTTATTAATAATTCATAAAATCATGCATTTTTCCACATTATTTGGCCCGATTTTATGTACAGTTTAAATAAAAATATATATGAAATGGAAATTGCAAAAAAATATGAAGTAATAAAAAATATTGATGATAATAATAATGATAATAGAATGATGGATTATGATTATTATTATTTACAATAATTACTCATTTCTATTTAATGATTATTAATAATATTAATACTATACAAAATAATGCATTTTTCACATAATCTGGCATAATTCAATACAAATGTAATAAAAAAATACAAATAAAATGCGATTTAATAAAACGTTATAATAATAGGATGATGGCTAGTTTTATCCATTTTATACCACTTGTCCCTTTTATTGATAGTAATTGTTTAAAAAAATGCATGAAATAATGCATTTAGTGTAGTTTGACATACAGTTCAAATAAATAATATAGATGTTAGTATGTTAGTATAATAATAATAATAGGATGATGAATGTGTATTATCATTTAATAATAATTGATCATAAAGATGATACAGAAATTAATGCATTTTCACATAATTTGACGTGCAGCTCAAACAAATAATTTGAAATAATTCTAATTTGATAAAAAAGTTTGATTAAAAATATATCTGAAATGGAATATACAAATAACATATGACGTAATAAACATAATAATAGGATGATGGATGATAATAATTGTTATTTAACAATAATAATAATGATTATAGTAACAACAAAAATAATAGCAATGCATACAAATCTGAAGATGCTTTATGACAAAAATGTCTAAGAAAAGTTAAATATGAATATACCGTATGAATGAAGAACATATAAAGGGCATCCCATTGAATCTGCTAAACTAGTAATTACATTTTATTGCCAGCAGAGAGCGCAACAGAGTTATATATCACACAGCAGCCATTCAATTTGCGTCTTGCTCCATTCTTTATACATGTCGATAGATACTTGATCTATCTATCTATCTATCTATCTATCTATCTATCTATCTATCTATCTATCTATATATATATCTATCTATCTATCTATCTATCTACCCATCAAGTCAACAAAATATTTGCATCTATCAGTCCATCAAATATTACAAATGTATGATTATTTATTTAATATCTTTTTTTGACCTGATATATAACAATGTTCATATATATTATTA
Source organism: Nerophis lumbriciformis (assembly GCF_033978685.3). Classification (NCBI taxonomy): domain Eukaryota; kingdom Metazoa; phylum Chordata; class Actinopteri; order Syngnathiformes; family Syngnathidae; genus Nerophis; species Nerophis lumbriciformis. Next base: position 17,899,755 of record NC_084569.2, read on the forward strand.
CAAGATACATATCAAATATCATAGCATTCACATATACTCACAATAATAAACTTACGCATTAACACAACTGTATGCCACTATTATTTTGGTTGAGAAAAAATATACAGATATAGATTGAGTGCATCTGGAAACACACAATACTCCGAATTGACAATGTGAACAAGTTTTTATTACATATTTTTGAAAACACATTAAAAATGAAAAACTAAGAAAACATAAGTATTCAAAGCCTTTGCTCAATACTTTGTTGATGCATCTTTGGCAGCAATTTCAAGTCTTTTTGAACACGATGCCACAAGCTTGGCACACCTATTTTTGGGCAGTTTCGCCCATTCTTCTTTGCAGCACCTCCCAAGATCCATCAGGTTGGATGGGAAGCGTTGGTGCACAGCCATTTTCAGATCTCTCCAGAGATGTTCAATGGGATTCAGGTCTGGGCTCTGGCTGGGCCACTCAAGGACATTTACAGAGTTGTCCTGAAGCCATCCCTTTGATATCTTGGCTGTGTGCTTAGGGTCGTTGTCCTGCTAAAAAAGATGAACCGTCACCACAGTCTGTGTTCAAGAGGAGCGCTCTGGAGCAGATTTTGATCCAGGATGTCATCTTTCCCTCTATCCTGACTAGTCTCCCGGTGCCTGTCGCTGAAAACAACCCCACAGCATGATGCTACCACTGTAGGGATGGTATTGGCCTGGTGATGAGCAGTGCCTGGTTTCCTCTAAACATGCCTGGCATTCACGCCAAAGAGTTCAATCTTTGTCTCATCAGACCAGATCATTTTGTTTTCATGGTCTGAGACTCCCCCAGGTGCATTTTTGGCAAACTTTTACAAAGGAACGGCTTCCGTCTGGTCACTCTACCATACAGGCCTGATTGGTGGATTGCTGCAGAAAGGTTGTCCCTCTGGAAGGTTCTCTTCTCTCCACAAAGGAATGCTGTAGCTCTGACAGAGTGACCATCGGGTTCTTGGTCCCCTCCCTGACTAGGGCCCTTCTACCTCGATCGCTCAGTTTTGACGGCGGACCAGCTCTCGGAAGAATCCTGGTGGTTCCAAACGTCCCCCATTTACGGGTGATGGAGGCCACAGCGCTCTTTGGGCACCTAAAGGCAGCAGATATTTTTCTATACCCTTCCCCAGATGTGTGCCTCGAGGCAATCCTGTCTCGGAGATTTACAGACACCTCCTTTGACTATATTATTGGTTAACTCTATCATGTACTGTCAAGTGTAGGATCCTATATATACACAGGTGTGTTTTTAAAAAAAAATCATGTCCCACCAAATGAATTTAACACAGGTGGGCTCCAATTAGGCTGCAGGGACAATCTCAAGGAGGATCAGTTGAAAATGGATGCACCTCTTCTCATTTTTGAGCTTCATGGCCAAGGCTGTGAATACTTATGTACATGTGATTTCTTAGTTGTTTATTTTTGATATATTTGCAAAAAATTCCAAATAAAAAAATATTTTCACATTGTCATTATAGAGAATTGTCTGTAGTAGAATTGTGAGGACAAACTTTTATTATTTTTATCACATTTATGTAAACATATTTGTATCAGGCTCGTCACTGTCAGTTTGGTTATGTTCGGGTTTTTCTCTGTGTTTGTGTTTTATTCATTTTTATTTTGGAGCGGTACAGCTCGGTTGGTAAAGTGGCCGTGCCAGCAACTTGAGGGTTCCGGGTTCGATCTCCAACCTAGTCACTGCCGTTGTGTCCTTGGGCAAGACACTTTACCCACCTTCTCCCAGTGCCACCCACACTGGTTTAAATGTAATTTAGATATTGGGTTTCACTATGTAAAGTGCTTTGAGTCACTAGAGAAAAGCGCTATATAAATTCAATTCAATTTCCTGTCAGCGCTCTTATTTTGGTTCCATTTCCTGCACACACCTGGTGGCAATTGCCAATCAGGTTACTATTTATGCCTGCCTCACCCTCCAGTCAGGGCTTGAGGATTGTTTGTGGTTTGCTGTCTCCTGGTTCCTTGTATCCTGTATCCTGTTTCCTGTTTGCTGTGTCCAGTTCTCCTTGATTCCTGTATTCTGTATTCTGTTGCCTGGTTCCTGGTTCCTGGTTCCTGATACCTGGTTCCTGTTTTCCTGCATTTCCTTTGGACATTAAAATCACATTTTCCTGCATCAAGCCTGCCATCTCTGCATCTTGGGGTTCGTCACCAACACTTCCTGACAATCCGTTTGGTTTGGTACCTTGCTGATGCTAAAACAATATCTTAATAGCAAAACAAACAGCTAATGCCAGCATTGTTATTGTTCGGAATAATAAGGGTAGAGCTGTTATTAAACCCCAGTAAGTCGAATTACAAAATGCGTAGTGCAACGAGTACAATACACGCTTTATGGGGACCGACAAACGGATTTGTGTGTAAAATCTAGCATTAACCGATTATTTTGCAAGCAAGAGTAATGTTTTTAACGTCAGTAAGATAGCAAAATAAACAGATAAGGTTAAATAAAGTAATAAAATATACTTCCTAAGCTATGTACGCTTGTTTTTTTACTTTGTTGTACCAGTCCATCATTTGCCATCACACTGCTAAAATCTTTATTTTTGTCAAAATGTGTTTTGTTTTTTTACCCAAATCAACTCTTTGTGATTTAGGTAAAATCACCCACAACCTCAGAGTATTGAATCATGTGATTTTTTTATTTTTTATTTTTTATTTTTTATTTTATTTTATTTTTTTTAAGATAATGGCCAATGAGAAATAAAAGACTTTGGAACATGCCTTTGTGACTTTAAGCAAGATATGGTGACACTTTATTTTGAAAACGACGACATAAGAGTGACATGAGCGAGTCATAAACATGACATGGGATGTGTCATGAACATTTTTATGACACTTTGAAGTCACGTGATCAGGTTTATGACAGACTCTTATGTAGGCACCTTCAAAATAAAAGTGTTACCATATTAGGGTTGTACGGCAGTGGTTCTCAACCTTTTTTCAGTGATGTACCCCCTGTGAAATTGTTTTTAATTCAAGTACCCCCTAATCAGAGCAAAGCATTTTTGGTTGAAAAAAAAAGATAAATAAGTAAAATACAGCACTATGCCATCAGTTTCTGATTTATTAAATAGTATAACAGTGCAAAATATTGCTCATTTGTAGTGGTCTTTCTTGAACTATTTGGAAAAAAAGATAGTTTTTTATTTATATTTATAAAGGATTTTTGAATTATTGCTATTTTTAGAATATTTAAAAAAAATCTCACGTACCCCTTGGTATACATTCAAGTACCCCCAGGGGTACGCGTACCCCCATTTGAGAACCACTGTTGTACAGTATACCGTACTGGTATAGTATCGGGGTACTAATGAATAAAAAATGAATAAACAAATGCCGTGGGTGGATCTACACCTGACATTCACTGTAATGATACCAAGTAAAGGAGCCTATCTAGTCGATACTACTATGATTATATCAATATTTTTTATCGTCACAAAATCTTTATGTTATATTATGTTTAAAAACTCAAGAAATATGTTCCTGGACACTTTGAATATGACTAATGTTTGATCCTGTAACGACTTGGTATCGGATTTATACCCAAATTTGTGGTATCATCCAAAACTAGTGTAAAGTATCAAACAACAGAAGAATAAGTGATTATTACAAATAGATAGAACATGTTAAAAGAGAAAGTAAGCAGATATTAACAATAAATGAACAAGTAGATTAATAATTAATTTTTACAACTTGTCCCTCATAATTTTGACAAAATAATAGAATGATAAATGATACAATATGTTACTGCATATGTCAGCAGACTAAATTAGGAGCTTTTGTTTGCTTACTTACTACTAAAAGACAAGTTGTCTTGTTGTCAGAAAAATTGTATGTAAATTATCAAAAAACTTTCCGTTCTCTGAGTTCCCAGTGAACAGACGAAAGCTGTCTTTGTTGAACCAAGCCAAAGGCTTGTAAAATTCCATTGTGTACGATGGGAGGAGACGGGAGGGGTTATCTATTGTGATCCAAGACTTGCCCAAGCTCGATCCAGGACCAGTCCAAGCCCGAGGCATCTTTTTCTTTTGTGTTAATGTGACCGAAAACAATTGCTGTTTACGTACCCCCCATTCCTTTAGAAACAGCTGTTGTTATGTAAACAGGGAATATCCAAATAAAAGAGGAGACGTGAACCTATTTTCGTGAGAGCGTGGGCGACACTGTGAGAGGTTACAGGTCGACACGTTTCTCCTCAATTGAGCCAAATTGAATTCTGTCTCTGTTTATGTCCTTGCTTCTTGTCTGTTTTAATAGATGTCATCGGTGTTTAAACCTGACACTTGTATGTTTACTATTTTATTTAAGGACAAAATTGTTCTTCGAATGCAATAAGAAACATGTTTCATGTACTGTAAGATTTTTTGTTAAAATAAAGCCAATAATGACATTTTTTTGTGGGCCCCATTATTTAGAAAAGTACCGAAAAGTATCGGAAAGTGTCGAAATACATTTTGGTACCGGTACAGGTACTAAAATATTGGTATCAGGACAACACTATACCATATCTTGCTTAGGTCACAAAGGTATGTTCAAAAAAATTGCCTTAGTCATTTATTTCTCTAAAGTTACATATTACACATAGTGTTATTACTATGACCTTTTTGAGTGAAATGATCAATAGATGTCCTATGTAACACTTTTTGGTGAACTTTTTTAAGTTTCCGGAAAAACTTGAAATAATGAGTTTGGCGATTATTTCAACAGGGTGTCGATATAGTGTTGTTAAATATCAGCTGATTATGTTTTGTACTGTTGATGAAAAATCTGATTATCATACCCACAAGTGCATACACAAGTCGTACCTCAACTTACAAGCCTAATTGGTTCTGTGAAAGAGCTCTTAACTCCAAACACTTTAACACGTAACGTGCCTTTTAAAAAGAAAATCAAACTTCAAAATAAAATATATTGTAGAGAAATAGAATGTACGATTACAAACTACAGTGGTTTTATGAAATAATGTAATAATAATGTCCCTTGGAGAGTGGACTTCGAACTGCTTCTGTGCAATATGCCATCAGCAGCTTCTCCATATTTTCATGGATAAACAACATGGCTGGCTTTAGACTCATTCTGGGTCATCATGGTGCGGACTAGCAGCGATACGCTCAAAGTTGGCGACACGCTAGGTCAGGGGTCGGCAAACCAAAATGTTGAAAGAGCCATATTGGACCAAAAATACAAAAAAAAAAATCTGTCTGGAGCCGCAAAAAATTAAAAGCCATATTACATACAGATAGTGTGTCATGAGATATAGATTGAATTAAGAGGACTTAAATGAAACTAAATGACCTCAAATATACCTACAAATGAGGCATTATGATGCAATATGTACATATAGCTAGCCTAAATAGCATGTTAGCATCAATTAGCTTGCAGTCATGCAGTGACCAAATATGTCTGATTAGCACTCCAACAAGTCAATAACATCAACAAAACTCACCTTTCATGCACAACCTTAAAAGTTTGGTGGACAAAATGAGACAGAAAAAAATGTGGCATAAAACACGTCCTCGAAAGTCGGAGAAAGTTATACATGTAAACAAACTACGGTGAGTTCAAGGACCGACAAAATTAGTGGGACAAAACGGCGATCGCCAAAGACTCGAATCAGTGAAGCATGTTTAATATAAACAGTGTGCTTTATAACAATTAGGGAGGTTTGTGTCATGTTTGTCCTCCTACAGAAACCATATTAAAACAAAAAATAGATTTTTTTCCCCTCATCTTTTTTCATTTTTCATACATTTCTGAAAAAGCTCCAGAGAGTCACTAGGGCGGCGCTAAAGAGCATGCGGCTCTAGAGCCGCGAGTTGCCGACCCCTGCGCTAGGTCATGTTATTGATGATTTCTTTCTTTAATTCAGTGAATATCATCCAGTGATTAAAGCTGAGCCCCATTCAAATTGTAGTAGTAGTAGTAGTACAAACCCCAAAACTAGTGAAGTTGGCACGTTGTGTAAATGGTAAATAAAAACAGAATACAATGATTTGCAAATCATTTTCAACCTATATTCAATTGAATAGACTGCAAAGACAAGATATTTAACGTTCAAACTGGTAAACGTTGTTATTTTTTGCAAATATATTTGGAATTTGATGCCTGCAACATGTTTCAAAAAAGCTGGCACAAGTGGCAAAAAAGACTGAGAAAGTAGAGGAATGCTCATCAAACACTTATTTGGAACATCCCACAGGTGAACAGGCTAATTGGGAACAGGTGGGTGCCATGATTGGGTATAAAAGCAGCTTCCATGAAATGCTCAGTCATTCACAAACAAGGATTTTGTGAACACTTTGTGAACAAATGCATGAGCAAATTGTCGAACAGTTTAAGAACAACATTTCTCAACGAGCTATTGCAAGGAATTTAGGGATTTCACCATCTACTAGTGATGGGTTGATGAGGCGTCATGAAGCGTTTCGATACATTGCAAAACTGCATTGATACTGTGTCACTAAATACTGACATCTGCTGGACATTAAAAATCCCTACAGGCAACCTATGGACCGACTCAACTGACACTGATTTTATGACCTAGTATATACAATAATATAAACCAAGTCATTGTATTTCATTTAGGATTATTTCATAACTTCATTTAAATAAAAATATATTTGTATCTTTTTTAGATACAGTCAATAAATAATGTGAACATGTATCATAACATGGAAATCTAAGAGATTGTGTTGTGAATGAGGATGCTTGTGGACTGGGATTTTTTTATTTTTTATTTTTTTTTACACATTTTTATTTAAAAAAAAAAACGTTTTTCCAACGTATTACATTTTAGACAATTTCTCTTCTTCGTTATTATTTCTCCGGCTATAGAAAAGACCCGCTCACAGGGCACAGAGGAGGCGTCAGTGCGACACAGTTCGCGTATCGGTCACGTGACTTTCTAAAAGCGGTACGCGCACCGACACAGGGTTTTGCTCTATGAGCTCGACGAGTTGCCAGACCCATCACTACCATCTACAGTCCGTAATATCATCAAAAGGTTCAGAGAATCTGGAGAAATCACTGCACGTAAGCTCCAAGGCCAAAAGCCAACATTGAGTGCCCGTGACTTTCGATCCCTCAGGCGGTACTGCATCAAAAATCTCGTAAAGGATATCACCGCATGGGCTCAGGAACACTTCAGAAAACCACTGTCAGTAACTACAGTTGGTCGCTACATCCGTAGGTGCAAGTTAAAACTCTACTATGCAAAGCGAAAGCCATTTATCAACAACACCCAGAAACGCCGCCTGCTTCACTGGGCCCGAGCTCATCTAAGATGGACTGATGCAAAGTGGAAAAGTGTTCTGTGGTCTGACGAGTCCACATTTCAAATTGTTTTTGGAAACTGTGGACGTCATGTCCTCCGGACCAAAGAGGAAAAGAACCATCCGGATTGTTATGGGCGCAAAGTTGAAAAGCCAGCATCTGTGATGGTATGGGGGTGTATTAGTGCCCAAGGCATGGGTAACTTACACATTTGTGAAGGCACCATTAATGCTGAAAGGTACATACAGGTTTTGGAGCAACATATGTTGCCATCCAAGCAACGTTATCATGGACGCCCCTGCTTATTTCAGTGTTACAACAGTGTGGCTTCGTAGTAAAAGAGTACGGGTACTAGACTGGCCTGCCTGTAGTCCAGATCTGTCTCCCATTGGAAATGTGTGGCGCATTATGAAGCGTAAAATACCACAATGGAGACCCCCGGACTGTTGAACAACTTAAGCTGTACATCAAGCAAGAATGGGAAAGAATTCCACCTGAAAAGCTTGAAAAATTGAGTGTTGTTAAAAGGCCATGTAACACAGTGGTAAAAATGCCCCTGTGACGACTTTTTTGCAATGTGTTGCTGCCATTAAATTTTAAGTTAATGATTATTTGCACAAAAAAAATACCTTTCTCAGTTCGAACATTAAATATCTTGTCTTTGCAGTCTATTCAATTGAATATAAGTTGGAAAGGATTTGCAAATCATTGTATTCTGTTTTTATTTACCATTTACACAATGTGCTAACTTCACTGGTTTTGGTTTTTGTAGTAGTAGTAGTGGTGGTGGTGAATGTGTGACATTCCTTCCATTGCCAGGCAGGACCGATGTGTTAAATGAACAGGATGGTGACATTAATTGTGCGGCGACAGACCAGGCCGGCCTCAGAGAAGTGGGGCAGGCAGGCGGGCGCTTGCAGGAAGTGGGTGAAGATGAAGGATGCCGTCCTAGATTTTGCCCACGGCGCTCACCTTAACCCAATCTGCCAAATCAATCAACTCCTCAGAGGCCATCTGGCTCGGAGGAACGGTAGCAGGATGTCACGACAAGACCTGCAAGATGGCGGTTCTGGCCTATCTAATTTCGGCGAGATGACTAACTCGCCAGGGCAGCTAATCTAGGACGAGCACACCTAAACATCCGTCATGACTCTCATGTTTTAGTCGCCAGAAATACGTCCGCGGGGGTTCGCCCAAGTGGGTCGGCTTTTTTTGGATCCCAGAAAAAGAATCGATGCCAGCTTAATCATGGCTGTATCAAAAAAAAATAAAAAATAATAAAGAATGAAGTTTATTTTTACCAGAATCAAACATGGTCATGAAATAAATTCAACCACTTTTTTTAAAACATTTTATTGATCTTATAGAAAATAAAGTAAGCTGTATCAACAAACATACAATATATACATCAATAACTTAGACACCTCACGTTTAAATCCACACTTGTACATATATATATACACATACATATATACATGTATGTGTATATACTGTATATACATACATATATATATTCTATATACACATGTATGTATATGAATGCAATACATAGGACTTATCTACAGATTGCAAAAAAGTACAATAATTTAATTTATAAATACAATGAACTATTGTCCCTTCTCACACAAAGTACAAACCATACAGAAAAAAACAAAAACATTATTATTACCTTTTGTATGACTCGCTTTTGATACCTTTGAAACACACACCTGCTCATTTACGGCTTACAAATTTAAGGGGTTAAAAAAAAAAATAAAATAAAAAAAAAAAAGCTAACAAGTGCTGCCATCCATCCAGAAAGTTTGGAATTATTGCCGAAAAAAAAAAAAAAAAAGTTCATAAAAAAAAAGAAGGGATTATACAGGAGGAAAAATAAAATGTAGCAGCGGATGAACCTCACTCATTCGCATGAAAAGGAAATTGCAATAAATCCCTCAAATGATTTTATTAAGTTTGTAGGAGTGTTAGGGCCACTTGGAGAGCTCGGAAAAAATGATAAAATAATGAGACAAAAGTTGTAAAGTTACACCATTAGTCTGATTTTACGAGAAGTTGTTTTTCTTTATTAAATCACCACTTTTTTCCTTTTTTTTGTAGTTAGAATTTCTTCTCTTTTTTTAAAAGTTGCACTTGTATTCCTTCCTGTAACTCTTCAAGTTTGTTATTTTAAATGACAACTTTACTCATGTAAAATGTCTTTTTTCATAAATTTACAAAAAAAGGAGTGCTTTTCTTTTGTTATCATATGATGACTTTTATTGCCGTAATACAGTACAAAAAAATATAATTTTATTCCTTCTGGTAACATTTTGAGTTCATAACTGTAAATTACACATTTTTGTCCTTGTAAAATCACAACTTCAAAGTCATATTTTCCTCATAAATGATTACTTTTTTGAAAAAGTACGAAGGTTTGCTTTCATAATACTGTTCTATGACTTTATTCCCACGATGCACACATGTAAAACATTGAGTTGATTTTTGTAATTAAGACTTTTTCCTTGTCTTTCTCATAATTGTTTTAATTCAACTTTTCGTTACTTGAATCAATTTATTCCTACCTGTAAAATATCAAGTTTATGATGGTAAATTAATTATTTTATTTTTATTTTTTTTACAATAAAAGAGTGCTTTTTCCATATGACTTTATCATAATAAAATACAAAAAAATAAATTATCTTCATTCTTATAAAATGTTTAATTTACAATTGAAAATTTTGCGATTTCTTTCTTGTACAATCACAAGTTTGTTCTTTTGCAATTTATTTTAGTCATGAATTAAGACCTTTTGATTGTAAGAATATCGTACGTTATTATGACTTCAATTCTTATAAGTACTTTTTTTTTAATTTTTTACATGAAATTCGAAATGTAAGTTTATTATCGTCAATTAAGATTCTAGTAATATTTCTTCTCATAAATTGACCTTTTCTCATAAAATAATTTTTCACAACACCACTATACACCTTTTTTGGAACAGTATAGTATATTCCTTCCTGTAAAAAGTTTATGATAGTAAATTCAAATGTATTTCTCATAAAATAATACTTTTCTTTCATAACAATTTTCCTTCATTGTAATGCAAGTTTCTACACAAAATTATGAGTTTATTAGTCCAATAATTCCTTTTACAAAGTTTTTTTGTAACATTATAGCAGGGGTCCCCAAACTTTTTGACTTGCGGGCCGCATTGGGTTAAACAAATTTGGGCCGGGCTGTAATATATATATATATATATATATATATATATATATATATATACACATACACACACACATATATATATATACATATATATATATATATATATATATATATATATATATATATATATATATATATATATATATATATATATATATATATATATACACATATATATATATATATATACATATATATATATATATATATATATATATATATATATATATACATACACATATATATATATATATATATATATATATATATACATACACATATATATATATATACATACATATATATATATATATATATATATATATACATATATATATACATATATATATATATATATATATATATATATATATATATACACATATATATATATATATATATATATATATATATATATATATATAGTCGAGGTTTCTGTGGTTTATTCGTTATACAGTGCTCAATAAAACCGTTTTTTTAATCATATTTGTTTTTATATTGTTTTTATATTGGTTTTATATTTATTTATTTTTTGTTTTTATTCAGTCATTGGTGGAGCTAAGGATAGTATTTTAATACTGTTTTTAATATTGTTTTTAATATTGATGTGCAGCACTTTGGAAACATTTTTGTTGTTTAAATGTGCTATATGAATAAAGTGGATTGGATTGGATTGATATACGTTAGGTCAGGAAAAAACACAGAGGCTATTTCATCCCTACAAGCCTGTTTCACAGGTTTCCCTGCTCGTCAGAGGATTTTATATTTTATATATATAAAATATATATTATATATATTTTATATATATAAAATATATAAAATCCCCTGACGAGCAGGGAAACCTGCGTAACAGGCTTGTAGGGATGAAATAGCCTCTGTGTTTTTTAGTGACGTAACGTATATATACACACACGTAACGTCAGGATCCCCTGAAGAGCAGGGAAACCTTCCGAGCGCAATGATGTCACGTTATCGATGGGGAAATGCATTTTTAGAGAATATGCTTTGCCTGAGCAGCTCGGAGACACCGAGGGTAACAAGCGGTAGAAAATTGATTACAAAGGACAGATTAAAAAAAAAAAAAAATTCTTAAAAAAAGTAACAATTAAAAAAAAATAAAAATAATAATAATATATATATATATATATATATATATATATATATATATATATATATATATATATATATATATATATATATATTTTTTTTTTTTTAACTTGGGACTTCCCGTGGGCCAGATTTTGTACGCTGGCGGGCCGTAGTTTGGGGACCCCTGCATTATAGCTTTAAACTTAGCTGTATTTTTTTGGGATGTAATGTTGACATTTGTTTTGTCCTAAAATAATATTTTTTCATAAATTCACACATATTTTCTACTATAGTAGGACTTTGGGAAACTATTTTTGTACTCATTTATATATGTTTTTTTCCTCCCCCAACTGGTCCTAATACTCCTCTAAATCTACATGCCAAAGTCCCTGAGCTAAAAAACCCCTGCTGAGGACTATCAAAAACAAGGCATCAGTACACATAAAAAATTAATAATGAATTAACTGATCGACTTTTAACCATCTCACAATTTGCCGACGCCATTTCTTCTTTAGCTCGAGGACTTTGGCGTCAGACAAGTTTGTGTCTTATAAGTGTCTTTTCACATTAATTCATCTCAAGGGTGCTAACTCTGAACATACAAAAAATGTACAAACAAACAAAGCAGATAAAACATCAATTATTAGAACACACTGTGGTCACTCCAACAATATTGATTACGTCTTTCACACTTTTCCACTGAGTTGCATATTAAGGGTCACTTTTCTTCCCCTCTACAATGGTCACCAACACCGATGTAGCTACATACTGTTTACCTGCGTACACTCGCCGCCCATATTATTAGGTACACATGCACGATCTAAAGACAGCGGAAAAACATGATGTCATGTCTTTGCTTGCCAACACAAAAGGGAGAGAGTTTTTCTTAAATGTGCACCCCAGCTATTACCTCTGTGCTATCATTTTTTACGAAATACAAACCAGGTGCTGGCATGGATATTACCGTATTTTTCGGACTATAAGTCGCAGGTTTTTTCATAGTTTGGCCGGGGGTGCGACTTATACTCAGGAGCGACTTATGTGTGAAATTATGAACACATTACCGTAAAATATCAAATAATATTATTTAGCTCATTCACGTAAGAGACAAGACGTATAAGATTTCATTGGATTTAGCGATTAGGAGTGACAGATTGTTTAGTAAACGTATAGCATGTTCTATATGTTATAGTTATTTGAATGACTCTTACCATAATATGTTACGTTAACATACCAGGCACGTTCTCAGTTGGTTATTTATGCCTCATATAATGTACACTTATTCAGCCTGTTGTTCACTATTCTTTATTTATTTTAAATTGCCTTTCAAATGTCTATTCTTGGTGTTGGGTTTTATCAAATACATTTCCCCCAAAAATGTGACTTATACTCCAGTGCGACTTATATATGTATAAGTTTATTTATTTTATTTATTATGCATTTTCGGCTGGTGCGACTTATACTCCGGAGCGACTTATACTCCGAAAAATACGGTAAACCCCGAAGTTTAACCTTCCTAAGTCGAATTAACAGACGCAAACTGTAAGTTTGAGGAATTTAGCCAAATCGCCGCCATACTTTGTGAGACCTGACGAGCGCATGTGTGTGAGGGCCACTGACTATCAAAATTTGGTAGTTTTCGCTTTGAAAACCAGGACAGTATAGAGATTTTTTTTTTTAAAACTAGAAAATGAAATTTCCGTAGAAATTTCGTGTGGATGCTAAAGAGCCAAAGCGGAACTGAAATGCTAAGGGTTAGGACACTAGCCAGATAGTGTCAAGTAAGAAAAAATATGAGTAAAATGAGCTAGGATAGCATGCTAACAAAAGCATACTTACAGTTAGCATTGGCGAAATATCAAAATATATAAAACCTGTTAAATTAGTTATAAAAGCTTCATGCTAATGTCAGCACGTTAAAATGCTAATTGTAACATGCGTCAGGTACCAAAATACACTATATTGCCAAAAATATTTGCCACCCATCCAAATTATGAAAAACAGGTGTCCTAATCACTTGGCCCGGCCACAGGTGTATAAAATCAAGCACTTAGGCATGGAGACTGTTTCTACAAACATTTGTGAAAAAATGAAACATTTGTGAAAGAATGAAAGATTTCCAGCGCGGAACTGTCATAAGATGCCACTTGTGCAACATATCAAGTCGTGAAATGTCCTCGCTCTGAAATATTCCAAAGTCAACTGTTTGGGAACAACAGGAACTCGGCCACGAAGGGGTAGACCACGTAAACTGACTTTTTGCACAGTCAGTTGCTAAAGAGCTCCAAACTTCATGTGACTTTCCAATTAGCCCACGTACAGTACGCAGAGAGCTTCATGGAATGGGTTTCCATGGCCGAACAGCTGCATCTAAGCCATACATCACCAAGTCCAATGCAAAGCGTGGGATGCGGTGGTGTAAAGCACATCGCCACTGGACTGTAGAGCAGTGGAGACGCCTTCTCTGGAGTGATGAATCACGCTTTTCCATCTGGCAATCTGATGGATCAGTCTGGGTATGGAGGTTGCCAGGACTGCATTGTGCCGAGTGGGAAATTTGGTGGAGGAGGAATTATGGTGTGGGGTTGTTTTTCAGGAGTTGGGCTTGGCCCCTTAGTTCCAGTGAAAGGAACCTTGAATGCTCCAGGATACCAAAACATTTTGGACAATTCCACGCTCAAGGTGGACCGACATCAAATTGAACCCTATGGGTTAGGAATGGGATGGCACTTCAAGTTCATATGTGAGTCAAGGCAGGTGGCCAAATACTTTTGGCAATATAGTGTATATTACCCAGGTGTGTACCCGAATTTGTTTTTTCAAATGCTGGCATACTGACATTTGCATGCATCAAGTACCAAAATATGACTGAGGTGTACACCTACAAAATAAGCTTTAAAAAAAAAAGGCGAGCATGCTAACAGGTATCGTTTGTCATGTAACACAATATATGACGCTGAGGTGTATACCTGCAAAATTAGCAAAAATGAGCCAGAATACTAATATTAGAATGCCTACGATTGTGCGAAGGGCTCTTAAAAACATTAGCTATGGGCCGCAAATGGCCTCCGGGCTGCACTTTGGACACCCGTGGTGTTGGAATAAAGTTAAAAAACATCAAGCAAAAATGTCTTTGCAGGGGCACAGTGGGACCGAGTGTTAGAATAATTACGTATACTGTATTTTTCGGAGTATAAATCGCACCGGAGTATAAGTCGCACCTGCCGAAAATGCATAATAAAGAAGGAAAAAAACATATACAGGTAAAAGCCAGTAAATTAGAATATTTTGAAAAACTTGATTTATTTCAGTAATTGCATTCAAAAGGTGTAACTTGTAAACTTGTACATTATATTTATTCATTGAACACAGACTGATGCATTCAAATGTTTATTTCATTTAATTTTGATGATTTGAAGTGGCAACAAATAAAAATCCAAAATTCCGTGTGTCACAAAATTAGAATATTACTTAAGGCTAATACAAAAAAGGGATTTTTAGAAATGTTGGCCAACTGAAAAGTATGAAAATGAAAAATATGAGCATGTACAATACTCAATGCTTGGTTGGAGCTCCTTTTGCCTCAATTACTGCGTTAATGCGGCGTGGCATGGAGTCGATGAGTTTCTGGCACTGCTCAGGTGTTATGAGAGCCCAGGTTGCTCTGATAGTGGCCTTCAACTCTTCTGCGTTTTTGGGTCTGGCATTCTGCATCTTCCTTTTCACAATACCCCACAGATTTTCTATGGGGCTAAGGTCAGGGGAGTTGGCGGGCCAATTTAGAACAGAAATACCATAGTCCGTAAACCAGGCACGGGTAGATTTTGCGCTGTGTGCAGGCGCCAAGTCCTGTTGGAACTTGAAATCTCCATCTCCATAGAGCAGGTCAGCAGCAGGAAGCATGAAGTGCTCTAAAACTTGTTGGTAGACGGCTGCGTTGACCCTGGATCTCAGGAAACAGAGTGGACCGACACCAGCAGATGACATGGCACCCCAAACCATCACTGATTGTGGAAACTTTACACTAGACTTCAGGCAACGTGGATCCTGTGCCTCTCCTGTCTTCCTCCAGACTCTGGGACCTCGATTTCCAAAGGAAATGCAAAATTTGCTTTCGTCAGAAAACATGACTTTGGACCACTCAGCAGCAGTCCAGCTCTTTTTTTCCTTAGCCCAGGTGAGACGCTTTTCGCGCTGTTTCTTGGTCAACAGTGGCTTGACACGAGGTATGCGGCAGTTGAAACCCATGTCTTTCAAGCGTCTCTTGGTGGTGGATCTTGAAGCACTGACTCCAGCAGCTGTCCACTCCTTCTGAATCTCCCCCACATTTTTGAATGGTTTTTTTTTTCACAATCTTGACCAGGGCGCGGTGATCCCTATCGCTTGTACACTTTTTCTGACCACAGTTTTTCCTTCCCTTTGCCTCTCCATTAATGTGTTTGGACACAGAGCTCTGAGAACAGCCAGCATCTTCAGCAATAACCTTTTGTGTCTTTCCCTCCTTGTGCAATGTGTCGATGGTTGCCTTTTGGACAGCTGTCAAATCTGAAGTCTTCCCCATGTTTGAGTAGGCTTCAGAACTGGACTGAGAGACCATTTAAAGCCCTTTGCAGGTGTTTTGAGTTAATCAGCTGATTAGTTTGTGGCACCAGGTGTCTTCAAAATTGAACCCTTACACAATATTCTAATTTTGTGACACACGGAATTTTGGATTTTCATTTGTTGCCACTTCAAATCATCAAAATTAAATGAAATAAACATTTGAATGCATCAGTCTGTGTGCAATGAATAAATATAATGTACAAGTTACACATTTTGAATGCAATTACTGAAATAAATCAAGTTTTTCAAAATATTCTAATTTACTGGCTTTTACCTGTATAAGTCATACTGGAGCCCGGCCAAACTATGAAAAAAACTGCGACTTATAGTCCGAAAAATACGGTATATTATCACACAACTCTTATGCTTAAGGGCCGTTGCTATAGTTATTAATTGTGCTGAAGTGAACGGCCTGCTGACTGCCAAAGCCGAACACCGCCGTGACGCAGACAGAGCAGAGACAAGGCGATATCACCAGCGTCAACACATTTGCATTTCTTGTATAATCATATATTGTGTCTAACTGGAGCTGTCGAGATTACCCCCCTTCCCTCAGCGACAGCTTCAGTGATGTAACCAGGGACCTCCCAAATAAATAGAGGAAGCACGTGGGCTAGACTTTAGAGCAAAGTTTGGATCTGTAACTAGAGTACAGCCCAAATAACGTCTTTCCTCAACTGAGCAAGATTTAACTCGGTCTCTGCATGATTCCTTGCTTCTCGTCTGTTTTAATAGATGTCATCAGTGTTTGAACCTGACACCGAGCAATTAATTGCCCATATGATGCTCATTTATCAGAAGATGATGAACTGATAGGAATGTCTGTATTACATGCATGCTGGCAGGTCTTCCAAACTCATAGGGGGCGCCACAAGTTTCCGGACCTCGGACAAGCGCGCGATTTGCAAAAACTCCCAAGAAATATTGTCGTCAGTAGGATTACGCAAATAAATAAATAAATAAATAAATAAATATATAAAAAAACATTTGTAAAAATAATTTGCATACAGTTTTTACTTCTGTGACATACATAAAAAAAATGAATACAGCTTTCGGCATTTTTTTTTAATTTTTTTTAGAGTAATTAAGTTTCTTATTAAAATGGTACGTTCCGGTGTTGCGAAGAGAAAGCCCTCAACTCAGCACTTTAGAAGCCAGCAAATCCCTGCGACCATCAACTTACTCTGCTGCCCTCTTGTGGCCGTGTAGCAAAACTTCCCACCAGGCAGTTAACTACAGGTATCCGTAGACTTGCATCTTTGCACAGTTCATTGGATTGTGCATGTGTACCTAATGATTTGGCCTGCGAGTGTGTGTATATATACTTTAAATATATATATTTATATAAATACACGTGTGTGTTGGAGAGATAAAGAGAGGCTGTATAGAAGAAGATTGGGGTGCTACTGTGAACACCGTTTAAAGACACTTGACACACACAGAAAAAGATTAACTCCACAACACTGCCACAGCAATACCAACATTAACACTGGGCTATGTCCACTATACATCTTTTTTCCCTTCTCTTATCCACTCTTAGCAGATTAGCAGTTAAAAACCGCTCTTTGAAACGCTCTGACCAGCAGGAGACGAGGTGTAGAAATCGATGCGATGCAACGCGAAACTTGGCACAGAAGTGATTGTAACTACGTGGTCACGCCGTGTCTTTCACTGTGGATTGGAGCCCTTTTATGACAAGCTTGTTAAGAAAGAAAAGAGGACAAAAAGAAACAAACGACAAAAGCTGCCCTCTTCTCAATTTTTTTTTTTTTTTTTTTTTTTTTTATCGTGACCTGTTTTGTCCTGAGCAAAACAAGCGTAGTGCACACAAACCCTTTGCCCTGCCACGCCCTGAAGAGCACACAAGTGATGCTGCGCCGTTTAAGTCCGTGCAGTCTGAATGTTGGATCGTGTCATTGAAAGAAACATCGAAAACAATTTCTGGAATAATGCACAATTGAGCTTGATGGGAATTAACGGCTCATTCTTTAGCTCTACTCACGGGGCATAAACACGAAAGGAGAACTGCACTTTTTTGGAATTTTGCCTATTGTTCACAATCATTATGAAAGACATGACGACGGATGGATACAAGTCCACTTACAGCAGAGCTCCAAATAACTGCAGCTGAAATACAGGACTCTCTGAAAAATTGTGGTGTGGCTGTTTCAAGATGCACAATAAGGAGGCACTTGAAGAAAAATGGGCTGCATGGTCGAGTCGCCAGAAGAAAGCCATTTCTGCGCAAATGTCACAAAGTATCCCGCTTACATTACGCCAAACAGCACAGAGACAAGCCTCAAAACTTCTGGAACAAAGTAATTTGGAATGATGAGACCAAAATTGAACTTTTTGGCCACTCGACCATGGAGCCCATTTTCCTTCAAGGGCCTCCTTATTGTGCATCTTGAAACAGCCACACAACAATTTTTCAGAGAGTCCTGTATTTCAGCTGAAGTTATTTGTGGATTTTTCTTTGCATCTCGAACAATTTTCCTGGCAGTTATGGCTGAAATCTTTGCTGGTCTACCTGAATCCCTCATTTTCTACTTCTTAAACAGCGTTTGAACACTGCTGATTGGCATTCTCAATTCCTTGGATATCTTTTTATACCCCTTTCCTGTTTATTGCAGTTCAATTAACTTTTATCACAGATCCTTTGACAATTCTTTTGCCTTCCCCATGACTCAGAATCCAGAAACATCTGTGCAGCACTGGATGAAAGATGCAATGGTCTGTCAGAAGCCCAGAAACTCACTGACCTTTTATACACACACATTAATTACAAACAAACAGGTCACAGGTGAGGATTGGAACCTTGATTAGCCATTCAAACCTGTTTGTGTCAACTTTTGTGCATGTTATCAGATCAAAGTCACTGGGGTATGTAAACTTTTGATCAGGGTCATTTGGGTACTTCCTTTTGTCATTTTGATTTAAAAAGAATAAACACAGTTGTTTGCCAATAAATAGCTTCACACAACCATTAAGCATGAGTGGAAGAAAGGTTTTTGTGTTATCATTCATATTCTCTGAAGAATGGCCAAGAAATCATAAATTCTCCCAGGGTATGTAAACTTATGAGCACAACTGTATAGTGGCGCCATGGTGAATTCTGTGTGTGCCTATATGTTTACATCACCGAATGGAAATTACAGTCTATCGTTTATCGCTGTTAATTTGTTCCGGACATGACCTCGAAATAGGAATCAAATATAAATCATATGGTTTTATAATTAAAAAACAACCTATTTACCATTTTCTAAATATGGATTTCAACATTATGAGAGCCCACTTGGCAATTTATACTACTGTAAGTATTGATATCTTTAGCTTATTTGGTCATTTTTATGCTTGAAAATGCTTTATCAAGGACCAAAAAATTATAGAATATGTTTTCAAAAAATAAATAAATACCCCCAAAATAACCACAATGTGGTTAAACAGCAATAATTGAAGTGCGATGTGGCGCTGAAAGACAGGGGACTTCAATGAATTTACAATAATATCAAATCATTTTAAATAAAAAGTGTCACATTATCATTTCATATTTTAATATTCCATGTTCTATTTTATTTGTTCTATGAAAGACCCATTCATAAATTTAAAATATTTAAAATACAAATTGACAGGTAAATCTAAAGTACAAGAGGGGACTTAATTTTTTTCAGAATAATCAGTTTAAAATAATGTAAGATAAAAACTTGGTACAATTTCTACTCTGCAGTATCATATTATTATTCAATGCATTATCTTACTTATTCTGTGAAAGAATCATTGATAGATTATAGAGATTATTTTTAGACATTTACTGTTAACTTGGTTAATTCCCATCAAACTCTTATTTAGCAGAAGAAAAAAAAAATCCTCAGCTAAATTTCCCATGAAATAAATCCAGAAAATTTCCAATAAATTAAACAAATGTTCTACATTTTTTTCCTATTACAACCCTTGTCTTAAATATTTGATTTATTGTAAAATGGACACATTGCTGTCCATTAAAAAGCATGTATCTCCAATACGGATTGGACATTTGATTACATCTCTTTGTTGAAACGTCATATTAATTCAATTGTTTAAAAAAAAAAAAAATCATTAACAGGTTGGGAGAACCTCTGACTGAATGTGCTGAACTCCTGTTTCCAGACAAAAAACGAAAAAAAAATGGAGTTACATGCTTTTTGATTCAGCAGCAATGAACGGCGGCATCACTTTAAATTTCAGAAAGGGGGGAAAAAAATTCCTATTATTACTAAAATGCAGCATTTCTTCCATCCGAATGACAACGTCGCTTTGTAAACTAACACCACGGAAGAAGCAAGAGGAGGATATCACAGATGCCACGACGACAGTTGACCTTGTTTACACCACCTAAGTTTAGCTTCTACAGACTTGTTTTAAAATAGCACAGCATTGACATCTATACAGTGAACGACACTGCCAACTTGTCACTTAACACGTCACGTCACGCGCTACCTCACAGTACGCGCCTATAGTCACTAGAAAAAAGCTATCAGACTTCAATAGTAAGCCACTTTCGGTACAATTGCAAAGTAAAAATAAAAACAAGTCACAGATTTTTTCTCCTCTACACAGTTTTCCCACATTTCTATAAACAGACGGTATTCTACCCGGTAACAAAAAACAATAAGTTAACATTAGACAAAGATTTCCACACCTTAACGATTAAAACAGTAAAGCTTGTGAAATATGTTTTTTTTTGTATGGCCCTGACGACATGTAATTACCTAAAAAAATGCATCTTTCAAACTAAACTCCACATATTGTCTTTATGAGCAGATTGAACTGTAAGAACATTCAAGGGTTGCATCCCATCTGCAACAAGTGATCCTTTTTTTTTGTCTTTTTTTTTTCCCTTAACCTCTTTGTATTTTCAGTGCATACACGTATTATTGCATCTACCGGTCATATCTGTCATGACTAGTTTGTTAAATGCTGTCACAGGGCAGAGATGAACGCTAAGATTTGGAAAAAAGCGTCGCGCCTATTTTTCCTGAAAGACCAAAAGATGAATTTTGGGGCTGTTGTAAAAAGAGATCTGCAGAGTTGTGAGTCAGTGCATAATAACAATTGCAAGGTTTTCCTTTCTTTGTCAGGATATTGCTCAATCGGGCGAGGAATAGTCTCTTATCAGCCTTATATTATTTAGGATTGTACCAGCTGTGAGACAAACATAGCGACTCGGGTTGTCCCTTTAATCAATAACTGCACTAATTGAACAGTAAGCCAATATTGCCATTTTGAAGACTGGAATGCTATATGTTACAATGCACTGACTATCGGAGGCGTCATCCCGCTACTACGACCTAGCCTCTGTTTTGGATTTGACGATGGTGATGACGCTGGTGGCGGCCACTTTACCGGGTATGAAGGGGCCGATGACCGAGGCCATAGGGCCGCGGGCCGAGGTGACGGGATTGCGGGCCACAGTCCTGGCGAAGCTCTGCAGGGCCTCGTACTTTGAGCGCAGAGCGTCCAGCTCCACTTTCATGCTGGCGTTCTCCGTGGCCAGCTTGTCCACTTCCTGCTGCAGCTGAGCCTTCTGCTTCTCCAGCTCCTCCTTCTGGGTGACGCGCTTCACCCGGCAACTGGCGGCATAGCCCCGGTTCTTTAGCGTGCGCCGCCGCTGCTTCAGCTGCAGGATCTCCTCCTTGGACAGACCCCGTAGGTGCTGGTTCAGCTCCCGCACCGACATGCTCACCAGTTCGTCGTCGGTCAGGCTGGTGCCATTCTCTCCTGGCTCCCGCTTCACCTGTTTAAGTGGATCTGGGATTAGGGCGGGGCCTGACAACATTTTTGACCTGACAATATTTTTTTAAAAAAGCTTTAATTCAGGGGTCTCCAAACTTTTTGACTTGGGGGCCACATTGGCTTAAAATAATTTGGCCTAGCTATATATATATATATATATATATATATATATATATATATATATATATATATATATATATATATATATATATATATATATATATATATATATATATATATATATATATATATATATATATATATATATATATATATATATATATATATATATATATATATATATACATGCACACATACATATATATATATATATATATATATATATATATATATATATATATATACATACATACATACATATATACACTATATATATATATATATATATATATATATATATATATATATATATATATATATATACATACATACATATATTTGTATATAGTATATGCATATATTTACATACACATATATATAACTATACATACATATATATATATATATATACACAGTATATACGTACATCCATACATATGTATATATACACATGCATACGTTTGTATGTAGTATGTATGTACATACACATACTGTATATATATAAATATACATATTATATATATACACATTAATATACATATATTATATATGAATATATATACATATTTATATTATATATAATATGTATATGTAAATATACCTATACATATGTAAATGTATATGTACATATAAATGTATGTATATATACAAATATATATATATATTTACATACACATATGAATACATACATACATACATATGTATACATACATACATATGTATACATACATATGTATACATATGTATGTAGTATTTATATATATATTTACATACACATACTGTATATATAAATGTACATCCATCCATCCATTTTCTAACGCTTGTACCTTTCGGTTTCGCTGGGGTGGCTGGAGCCTATCTCAGCTACATTCAGGCGGAAGGCAGGGTACACCCTGGACAAGTCGCCACCTCATCGCAGGGTCAACACAGATAGACAGACAACATTTTTATATATATATATATATATATATATATATATATATATATACATATACATACATATATATATATACACATATTATACATATAATATATGTATATATATACATATTTATATATGTAGATATAATATGTACATGTATATATACACCTACACATATGTAAATTCATATATATATATATATATATATATATATATATATATATATGCCACCCGAACGCCTCCCTAGGAAGGTGTTTCGGGCACGTCCGACCGGTAGGAGGCCACGGGGAAGACCCAGGACACGCTGGGAAGACTATGTCTCCCGGCTGGCCTGGGAACGCCTCGGGATCCCCCGGGAGGAGCTGGACGAAGTGGCTGGGGAGAGGGAAGTCTGGGCTTCTCTGCTTAAGCTGCTGCCCCCGCGACCCGACCTCGGATAAGCGGAAGAAGATGGATGGATGGATGGATGGATGGCTGGATGGATATATATATATATATATATATATATATATATATATATATATATATATATATATATATATATATATATATATATAATTATTATTATTATTAATTTTTTATTTAATTTAATTTAATTTTTTTACTTGTCAACACAATTTCCCCATCGGTGTTCTTTTTTTCCTTCTTTCCATCCCCTGCTGCTCACTAAATATATTCAAACATTGAATAAAGTCAAATACAAATAAGGCAACAAGAGAAGTATTCCACACTTCTCTTTTGTAAAATAAATCTCTACAGCATATATGGGCATCTACATCAACAATATGATTTGCCTGAGCTGCTGGACATGACAGATTTGTAAAGATTAAATAAAAAAATCTACATTTAAATTTGGGATGCCCGCGGGCCGGTTTATGGACGTCGGTGGGCCGGATCCGGCCAGGGTGCCGTAGTTTGGGCAACCTGGTCAACTCACAAAAACAGGACAGAAGACACTTTTTGCAAAGGCAAGTACTTTCAATGCCATTGCTTTGAAACAGGAGTTCAGAACATAAAGATCATGTTAATAATAAATAATGAATTCATTGGGAATTATGACAAAGCAAAGTTGTTTTTTGTGTGCATGTAAACAAGGGTTGTCACGATACCAAAGTTTCAATACCAATATCTGAGAATTTTTGCGATTTTCGACACGTTTGATACTAGAGGTGCCCCGATACGTTTTCACTTCCGATACGATACCGTAGCCTTGAGTGTTGGCCGATACAAAAAATGAATCGGATAGGATATCAGCAAGAATCATAGTGCGTACGTTTATTATTTCGACATCAGTGTGTAAAGGATATCACCACATGGGCTCAGGAACACTTCAAAAAACACTGTCAGTAACTACAGTTTGTCTATGCAAAGCGAAAGCCATTTATCAACAACACCCAAAAACGCCGCCGGCTTCGCTGGGCCCAAGCTCATCTAAGATGGACTGATGCAAAGTGGTAAAGTGTTCTGTGGTCTGTCGAGTCCACATTTCAAATTGTTTTTGGAAACTGTGGACGTCGTGTCCTCCGGACCAAAGAGGAAAAGAACCATCCGGATTGTTATTTTAAAAGCCAGCATCTGTGATGGTATGGGGGTGTATTAGTGCCCAAGCCATGGGTAACTTACACATCTGTGAAGGCACCATTAATGCTGAAAGGTACATACAGGTTTTGAAGCAACGTATGTTGAGATAGGCTCCAGCACCCCCCGCGACCCCAAAAGGGACAAGCGGTAGGAAATGGATGGATGTTGCCATCCAAGCAAGGTTATCATGGACACCCCTGCTTATTTCAGCAAGACAATGCAAAGCCACGTGTTACAACAGCGTGGCTTTGTAGTAGAAGAGTGCGGGTACTAGACTGGCCTGCCTCTAGTCCAGACCTGTCTCCCATTGAAAATGTGTGGTGCAATAT
The DNA here is from genome assembly GCF_033978685.3 of Nerophis lumbriciformis. Lineage (NCBI taxonomy): Eukaryota > Metazoa > Chordata > Actinopteri > Syngnathiformes > Syngnathidae > Nerophis > Nerophis lumbriciformis. The sequence continues at coordinate 17,924,675 of NC_084569.2, forward strand.
GAAGCCTAAAATATCACAACTGTTGAACAACTTAAGCTGTACATCAAGCAAGAATGGGAAATCATTTCACCTGAAAAGCTTCAAAAATTGATCGACTCAGTTACCAAAAGTTTACTGAGTGTTGTTAAAACAGTGGTAAAAATGCCCCTGTGCCAACCTTTTTGCAATGTGTTGCTGCCATTAAATTCTAAGTTAATGATTATTTGCAAAAAAGTTAAGTTTCCCAGTTCGAACATTAAATATCTTGTCTTTGCAGTCTATTCAATTGAATATTTGCAAATCATTGTATTCTGTTTTTATTTACGAATTACGCAACATGCTAACTTAACTGGTTTTGGGTTTTGTAGATGATAGATTTGTTGCTAGTTGTTTGTGATAAAGAAAAAGTCGCTAAAGGGATTAGAAAATTTGAAAATTTCTGAACATGCACCAACAATTGAAAAATAGAGCAAAACGATATGAAAAATATATGTTATACTATAACAATAACAACACAAAATAGTTTTTAAATGTATGTATACCAATTTTTTTTAGCCTTTTAAAAGAAAATATATGCCTCATCGCACATTATGCAAATTGTATGATGACATCATATTGACCACGCCCCCAACACCACAGGTATATTGGCAATTTGGGGGAAACCCTGACTCTGTAAACTTCCTTCCTGTTTCACTTTTAATGCGTCCCTCGACAAAGTGGCAACACGGATCTCTTTTTACGTCTTTTTATGGTGAAGTAGGTGTATACTAGGTGTGTTGTGAACCGTACAATGCAGTTGCATTGTATATTCCAATACCAAATCTTTGGAACTAACGATACTGGAAAAGCTGGTATCGATGTAATGTTTGTGTGTTGGTATCGACTTTGTATCGATACAATGATGTGCTACTAAATTCTCATGAGAACATGTTGCTTCATATGCAGTGTACCTTTAGGGCCTTGTTTCCCTTGTTTGGAGTAGTCATGCCACGAGAACCACGTCCACCTGTACTGCTGGCTGATCTGTGAATAGAAATGTCACAATTAGTTAAGGTTAGGGATGGGTGTTTTTCACATTTCAATCGATACGGTACCAATTCCTGATATATGGGAATCGATAGACGTACTCAACAGTAACAACTTTTGGTACTTTTGTGGGTGTTTAAAAATGTTACGAAGTGATCATTGTTTTTAGTAATAATTTTCAATTACACTTTACATTGTCTTCCGCTTGTCCATCATAATTTTGACAAAATAATAGAATGGGAAATGGGTATTGTAGGTAGTAGGTATTGAATTTTTCAACTTTGTTGATGTTGTCTTTTTTTTTTTAAATTACATTGTCATATAAAATTTTGAGGACAATCTGGTTTTTTAGAACTGAAAATTTTTTCAGAATGCCCAATGTTGCTCTAATATAGCTTTTTGTTCTTGTCTAAAAAAATATAAAAAAGAACACTTGTCGTATTGCTGCCCAGATAATTAGTAAATATATTATCAATTAGCGTGGCAAAGTGGCATGTTATTCTGCTTGGTCTTGTGATTTTAGAATTTTTACTTATGCTATAAATTGTGCAAATTGCATTTTGCCTGTCAGTGTACAAAATACCAATAGTTACTGGATATGTCAATATGTTACTGCATATGTCAGCAGCCATATCAGGAGCCTTTGTTTGCTTACTTACTACTAAAAGAGAAGTTAAGTCTCGTATGTTCACTATTTTATTCAAGGCCAAAATTTTTCTTTGATTGCAATAACAAACGTGTGTTTAATGTACCGCAAGATTTTTTGTTACAATAAAGCCAATAATGGCATTTATTGTGGTCCCCTTTATTTAGAAAAGTATCAAAATAGATTTTGGTACTGGTGCCAATATCAAAATATTGGTATCGGCACAACCCTAGTTAGAAATATATGCTACTTTATATTAGAAATGACAACAGTGGAGGATGAATGCCTCACAACAAGAATGATAGAGAAAAAGAAGGAGCTTATTGAATAGAGCGCGACAATGGCGGATGCGTGCAAATCTTCAGGACTAATGCAGATCCCAAATACACAACAATAGGTAGCAATTGGTAAGAAAAGTTGCATAATACTGCAAAACAAAACGCCAAAAAATATGTCTCCTAACAGGTGCCATTTTTGGGTTCTTATACACACAACATATTTATAACCGTATGTTGAAGCATAGCACGTGTGACTACGGTAGCCGTACTTCTCCGCCTTCTATCAAGGCGTGCGTCTTTGAAGCGTACCAAAGTCGTACTAAAACATTTTGATAGATTTTTGAGCGCCGTATATTTTTAGGCTATGTCGACACTAAGCCGGACAACCCCTTAAACAAATAATTATTTAGCCTAAGCCCCGTTTCGGCCACACTAATTGATCGTTTAAGGTCTCCCTACTTTGATTTTTTTTTTTTACACGGGTAAGTGCACCATCTATTTCTTGAATCTCCAGCTCTTACCTTTGTATGGACTCATTGATCGTTTACAAAGTGAGTTCGGAGGGGAAGTGACGCCAGAAAGAACGCGCCACAACCAGCTTCATAATAAAGCGGTTTCGGAACTTGGAGCTAAGCACTGGAAATATAGAGGCGAGTCATCCAGACATGCCTGTGTTTCTCATTCCTCTACATGTACAGACGCTTGTGGAAATCACACATGAATACCTTAAGAGAAAGCGATTAGAGCTATTTGGGATACAACACTTCTCAGACGACAAGAGAACTTTCGATTGTCCAGGTCATCTGTGATTCTACTTACTGAAAAACTTCGTCCATTTGTCGAAAGAGCGAACGAGAATGCGGGCTCCCGTGGACGTGATAAAAAAGGTAGCGTTTGCTTTAAATTACCTGGCCGTCGAGGGAAGACTAAGGAAAACGGAGAATGCTTTTGGACTGGCAAAGCAGACTGTATCAGTTATTGTCCGCCATGTATGTCGCGGACTCAACGTCTAAGTCCAGAGTATATAAAGTCACCAAAAACGAATGGACAATGAAGGTGAAGGCAAAAGATTGAGGAGTGCCCTGACCAGATATCTAGATCCCGAGATTGATTGATGTAAAATGTTCTTTATCACATAAATGAAATACCACAACACTGGATATTGTTCAGATAAGTTAAATTTAAGAACTTGCACACAAAGCAACACTGGAGGTGACTATGACGTGCACATTTTCCGCGTATGCATACTAGGTCGCGTTGCGCCGGCGGACGGAGGGGAGGGGCTCTTAAACGACCATTGTGTGTGTGTGGACAAGGATAAGGTTAGGTGGGATTTACACTGGATAACCTTAGCCGACTTAGAGTAGAAGGGGCCTTAATGTAACATCAAAGTTATGGTGTTGCTTGCTTACTGGTACTTACTAGCGCCATTTATTGAACAGGCGTCAACCTGCAGTCCAAACATATCTCTTGTGTGACTGCCATCTACCGATTAGACTTATCATTACAACATGTACCAAATAAAATTGCTTCGAGGTCTGTAAGCGCTACCAGAATTAATACTTATATTCATACTTGCCAACCCTCCCGATTTTTCCGGGAGACTCTCGAATTTCAATGCCCCTCCTGAAATTCTCCCGGGGCATACTCCCGAATTTCTCCCGATTTTCACCCGAACAACAATATTGAGGGCGTGCCGTGATGGCACTGCCTTTAGCGTTCTCTATAACCTGTCGTCGCGTCCACTTTTTCGCCATACAAACAGCGTGCCGGCCCAGTTACATGTTGTATGCGGCTTCTGCTTACACACGAAAGTGACTGCAAGACATACTTGATCAACAGCCATACAGGTCACACTGAGGGTGGCCGTATGAACAACTTTAACACTGTTACAAATATGCGCCACACTGTGAACCCACACCATACAAGAATGACAAACACATTTCGGGAGAACATCCGCACCGTAACACAACAGAACAAATACCCAGAATCCCTTGCGGCCCCAACTCTTCCAGGCTACAATATACAACCCCCGCTACCACCAAACCCCGCCCCCCCAACCCCGCCGCCCCCATCTCCCAAATTCGGAGGTCTCAAGCTTGGCAAGTATGCCTATATTAGGCGCACTGTCGATTTTTGAGAAAATGAAAGGCTTTTAAGTGTGCCTTATAGTCCAAAAAATATGGTCGTCAAAAACGTTTTAAGACTCCACAACGCTGTCGTCACAAAAGGCTCATCACAACACAACACTGGTCTTTTTTTTCGTTTTTGTTTAAAACGAGCTTGCATAAAGGGCCCTTTAGTTTCAGGGAATTCTTGAGAACAAAACCCACTTTGTCAGAGTGCAGGCCCTCAGAGATGACACAGCAGGGGACAAGGATGGACCGGGGATGAATAAAAAGACACGCCTTTGTGCTGAAGAAGCACCTACACGCACACACGAGGGACATGGGTTTTATGTACTTGCATGAGCTGTGTAAATTACAATGCCATAAATCAATAGGAAGGGGGAGGGTCTCAGCTAGGGATAAAAGTTGCTGGTTTTCAGACGTACAAGGTTGGGTGTCTGCCACCGTCTTTGCAGGTTAAATGCGTGCAATCACACACGCAAACACGCGCACACACCCTCGCAAATGTGTGGCCCTAGGTGCTTTACACTGCACCCGGTAAATGCTGTGTCAGCAACACAGGCGCCCACCGCAGAGAGCCAAGCTAGCACATTGCCTCAGTAAGCTGATTTACACAGCCCAGTGGCATGTTTGCACTAAGCACACAAACAAACGCATGTCAAGTGGGGGCGGGCGAAGGGGTGGGGTCTTGGTATTTTTGAAAGCGTCAAAAACAATTGATGCACGAAGGAATCTCCAAAGAGCGTGTGGCGTTCAAAGATGCATGTGGGTTAGTCATCATGTGCCGGCATGACGTGTGCACAACCTCGGCGACGTGAAGGACATAAAAAAAAAATTGCGGTGAAGTGCACCAAGACAGCCCGGCTATTTCCATGGCAACAAAAGGAGGGGAGTGGGGGGGGGGGGGGGGGGGGGGGGGGGGGGTGCTACAGGTGGGCTGGTCGGCGGAGCCAAACAGGGAGAGACAGACGCTTGTTAAAAATGACCTGAATACGACACGATCACACAGGCAGGGGACATAACAGGAGGTCAGAATGTGACTCGCATTCCTGATTCCTCACAACAACTAAAAAAGATCTCATAAAACATTTCCCCGTATAAAAATAAATCCTTTCACGTTCTGTAGAGGACTTCCATCTCTGGTATGAATAGCTGACTGATAGCTCCACCTATCTTTCAATGGCCTTTGTGGTGACTCATTTCCAGTAAGCTTTTGGACCACAGATGCAAAGCATAATGGGATAATGGTCTGCCTGATCAAGCACAGATAATGGACAAATAGATAGAAAAGTACTCTCTACTAATGGCTACAGGAACCGGTACAGGAAAAAAAACAGCTCAGACGGAAATGTCACACGTGCGTCAGCGTATATCCAAGTGTGTCACTGGTCGTTGGAATGCCAAGACATGGCACGTTAGCTGTGTCAGAGAGGCGGTATGGTGTTAAGAGCTCGTCCCTACGACAGTATGCAATGATAGTGTTTAGACTGCAACCCCTTCAGCGCACGGCAGCACGGCAGCCGTCCAAAAGCTCAGCTGCTCCCTTCTGGTGCCAGGCGAGCAGGACCTCACTCAGGCCCCGTTTGCACTAAGTCGGCTAAGGTTATCCAGGGTAAATCCCACCTAACCTTATCCTTGTCCACACACACACACACAATGGTGGTTTAAGACTCCCTCCTCCCCTCCGTCTGCCGACGCAACGCGACCTAATACGCATGCGCGGAAAATGCACACGTCATAGTCACCTCCAGTGTTGCTTTGTGTGCAAGTTCTTAAAGGGGAACATTATCACCAGACCTATGTAAGCGTCAATATATACCTTGATGTTGCAAAAAAAAGACCTTTTTTTTTTTAACCGATTTCCGAACTCTAAATGGGTGAATTTTGGCGAATTAAAGGCCTTTCTATTATTCGCTCTCGGAGCGATGACGTCACAACGTGACGTCACATCGGGAAGCAATCCGCCATTTTCTCAAACACCGAGTCAAATCAGCTCTGTTATTTTCCGTTTTTTCGACTGTTTTCCGTACCTTGAAGACATCATGCCTCGTCGGTGTGTTGTCGGAGGGTGTAACAACACGAACAGGGACGGATTCGAGTTGCACCAGTGGCCCAAAGATGCGAAAGTGGCAAGAAATTGGACGTTTGTTCCGCACACTTTACCGACGAAAGCTATGCTACGACAGAGATGGCAAGAATGTGTGGATATCCTGCCACACTCAAAGCAGATGCATTTCCAACGATAAAGTCAAAGAAATCTGCCGCCAGACCCCCATTGAATGTGCCGGAGTGTGTGAGCAATTCAGGGACAAAGGACCTCGGTAGCACGGCAAGCAATGGCGGCAGTTTGTTCCCGCAGACGAGCGAGCTAAACCCCCTGGATGTCTTGGCTCACACCGTCCCTTATGCCACCGAAGATGATCAAGAGAAGAATATCGACCCTAGCTTCCCTGGACTGCTGACATCAACTCCAAAACAGGACAGATCAGCTTTCAGGAAAAGAGCGCGGATGAGGGTATGTCTACAGAATATATTAATTGATGAAAATTGGGCTGTCTGCACTCTCAAAGTGCATGTTGTTGCCAAATGTATTTCATATGCTGTAAACCTAGTTCATAGTTGTTAGTTTCCTTTAATGCCAAACAAACCAATCGTTGGTTAGAAGGCGATCGCCAAATTCGTCCTCGCTTTCTCCCGTGTCGCTGACTGTCGTGTCGTTTGTCGGTTTCGCTTGCATACGGTTCAAACCGATATGGCTCAATAGCTTCAGTTTCTTCTTCAATTTCGTTTTCGCTACCTGCCTCCACACTACAACCATCCGTTTCAATACATGCGTAATCTGTTGAATTGCTTAAGCCGCTGAAATCCGAGTCTGAATCCAAGCTAATGTCGCTATAGCTTGCTGTTCTATGCGCCATGTTTGTTTGTGTTGGCTTCACTATGTGACGTCACAGGAAAATGGACGGGTGTATATAACGATGGTTAAAATCAGGCACTTTGAAGCTTTTTTTAGGGATGTTGCGTGATGTATAAAATTTTAAAAAAAACTTTGAAAAATAAAATAAGCCACTGGGAACTGATTTTTAATGGTTTTAACCCTTCTGAAATTGTGATAATGTTCCCCTTTAAATTTAACTTATCTGAACAATATCCAGTGTTGTGCTATTTCAATAAACTGGAATCCAGTGTGCTGTGGGGCCCTATTGTAGTGAATCACACCTGAGCCATCATAAATTAATCAAATCCTCATCGGACACGAAAGTACACAACGTGACAAAGAAAATTTGACAACAATCTATCTCGGGATCTAGATATCTGGTCAGGACACTCCTCACTCTTTTGCATTCAACTTCATTGTCCATTCGTTTTTGGTGATTTTATATACTCTGGACCTAGACGTTGAGTCCGCGACATACATGGTGGACAATCACTGATACAGTCTGCTTTGCCAGTCCAAAAGCATTCACCGTTTTCCGTAGTCTTCCCTCGACGGCCAGGTAATACAAAGCACACGCTACCTTTTTTTAATCACATCCACGATAGCCCGCATTCTCGTTGTCTCTGTTTCGACAAATGGACGAAGTTGTTCGGTAAGTAGAATCACTACTGACCTGGACATTCGAAAGTTCTCTTGCTGTCTGAGAAGTGTTGTATCCCAAATAGCTGCAATCGCTTTCTCTTAAGGTATTCATGTGTGATTTCCACAAGCGTCAGTACATGTAGAAGAATGAGAAACACGGGCATGTCTGGATGACTCGCCTCCATATTTCCAGTGGTTAGCTCTGAATTACGAAACCGCCTTATTATGAAGCTGGCTGTGGCGCGTTCTTTCTGGCGTCACTTCCTCTCCGAACAAAGTTTGTAAACGATCAATGAGTCTATACAAAGCTAAGAGCTGGAGATTCAAGAAATACACAGCGCACATACCCGTGCCAAAAAATTGTCCGAGGAGGGGAACCTTCAACGCTGGCTGAAACAGGGTTTAGGCTAAATAATTATTTGTTTAAGGTGTTATCCGGCTTAGTGTAGTCATAGCCTTAGTACGTTCAGAACCCTACCGTGTCCAAACCATTGCTAAGTAGGTGCTAACGCTCACCGTGACCTATTCCATTTCTGTCAATAGAAGGTCGGCCCACAAGCATGGTCTTTCAAGTCAAATTCTTTCTGTGTCAAACATACTTGGCCAATAAAGCTGATTCTGATGTTTGATTACAAAAACATACATATTAGGCTAATTCAGTTAACTCAATGTTTTGAAGGCTTATTTTGTTCAATAACATTGAATTGACTTGTGATTTTATAAATTTGATATCATCGTTTTAAGTGTTCCTTGACATTAAAAAAAAAAGCTTTCAACAACAATTTGGAAAATAAGTAATGTATTGATGTTTTACTCATTTAATCCCACGTAGACTTAAAAATTAAACACTCAGTAATGGCACCAATTAATATTGTCAAACTACTGTACTGTTTTAATTATAGCTAATAGTAATAATCAATTGTATGTACAGAAAGAAAACGACAGCCGAAGAGCTCTATTGTTCCCAAGTTGTTGATATTTTCCATGTTTATGTTATGGAAAATATCAACAACTGAAAAATAAAACTCAATAAATTCAAATTGATCAGAAAAATTAACTCAGGAGCACAATATATAAAACAAAAATAGCTATTTGTGCTGTTTTTTATTTAAATCAAAAACAAGAAAGTCAAGATTAATGGCTACAATTAGTACTTTTTGTACTGTATTGCACAGATTTTCGAAGTGGGGTTTGAATAGGGTATTGCATGGAACAGATAAAGCATGTTCTACGGGGTCACACGCATCCCCCTGGCATCGCATTGTACCCCTACCCCTCAGGTTGGCCCACCCCACTATTTGAGAAGAACTGCTGTGGACAAAATTCATACCAAAACATACCCAATACATGTTACCTTGTTGGGCCACGAGCGACCCCTGGAGAGCCGCCAAAGATGATATGTTTCTCAGCTATGTGCCTCAGCAGAACTCAATTGTAATACACTTTACCACCGCTTGTGGCAGTATTGACAATTTAAAACAAACAAAATAATTCTGAAGCTAAAGTCATAAAGACGTTTCTTCAGCGCAAAAATTATGACTGAAGTGGCGAAACTGTATTTCCACTTGCACTTTAATTTTATTGACAGTTTAGTTAAGAATGATATTCATTATTTATTTAGTTTGATTTATTTTAGCACAGCATATATATACATTTATGTATGAGAAACTTCTTATGCAGTATATTTGGTTTGTACTAATTTTTCTAATCAGTCTGACCAAAGCATGAGGTTTATGTGCCAAATAAATAATAATCTTTGTAATTAATGCATGGTTTCATATAATTTGACAAGGTTGTAAACTGTAAGTAGGCTAGATATATTTATTGAATATGATTAAATTGAATAGTAAGATTACTAATTTAGTATTAAGAAAGGAGTGGGTTCCCAGACACCTATGTAGTGGAAAAGTTGGGCACCGAGGTAAAAAAGTTGAAGAATTCCTGATCAACACCACAAAAAAGTGTTTTAAATGTAGAAATACAAACATGATAGGGCCTTTTTAAGAATTCGGTAGGTTGTAATGGATGAAGCAAATGAAGCAAAATGGACTGCACTACTTGTCTCTAACCAGCAGAGGCGCTGTTGATGCAGCCTCAGCTACTGTAGTTAGTGGCTGGTAAAACTGGTTTGCTTTGTTGAAATTTTGCCTAAGATTCACAATCATTATGAGAGACAAGAACACACGTCTCGCAATATGCGGCTAATGAGAGTCCCCTATGTTGCCTTCAAAGCCCTCTAAACCAACTTCAAAACACTATCAATGTTTTATAGACATGCAGTAAGTATAAGTATAAGTATAAGTACAAACCCCGTTTCCATATGAGTTGGGAAATTGTGTTAGATGTAAATATAAACGGAATACAATGATTTGCAAATCATTTTCAACCCATATTCAATTGAATGCACTACAAAGACAAGATACATGAGCTTCAGTCGTTCAACAGTCCGGGGTCTCCGCTGTCGTATTTTACGCTTCATAATGCGCCACACATTTTCGATGAGAGACAGGTCTGGACTGCAGGCGGACCAGGAAAGTACCTGCACTCTTTTTTTTACGAAGCCACGCTGTTGTAACACGTGCTGAATGTGGCTTGGCATTGTCTTGCTGAAATAAGCAGGGGCGTCCATGAAAAAGACGGCGCGTAGATGGCAGCATATGTTGTTCCAAAACCTGTATGTACCTTTCAGCATTAATGGTGCCTTCACAGATGTGTAAGTTACCCATGCCTTGGGCACTAATGCACCCCCATACCATCACAGATGCTGGCTTTTGAACTTTGCGTCGATAACAGTCTGGATGGTTCGCTTCCCCTTTGGTTCGGATGACACAATGTCGAATATTTCCAAATACAATTTGAAATGTGGACTCGTCAGACCGCAGAACACTTTTCCACTTTGCATGAGTCCATCTTAGATGATCCCAGAGAAGCCGGCGGCGTTTCTGGATGTTGTTGATAAATGGCTTTCGCTTTGCATAGTAGAGCTTTAACTTGCACTTACAGATGTAGCGACCAACTGTATTTAGTGACAGTGGTTTTCTGAAGTGTTCCTGAGCCCATGTGGTGATATCCTTTAGAGATTGATGTCGGTTGTTGATACAGTGCCGTCTGAGGGATCGAAGGTCACGGCCATTCAATGTTGGTTTCCGGCCATGCCGCTTACGTGGAGTGATTTCTCCAGATTCTCTGAACCTTTTGATGATATTATAATAATAATAATAATAACTGGGATTTATATAGCGCTTTTCTAAGTACCCAAAGTCGCTTTACATGTAGAACCCATCAATCATTCACACCTGGTGGTGGTAAGCTACTTTCATAGCCACAGCTGCCCTGGGGTAGACTGACGGAAGCGTGGCTGCAATTTGCGCCAACGGCCCCTCCGACGAACCACCTCATTCAATTCACCGGTGTGAGTGGCACCGGGGGCAAAGGGTGAAGTGTCCCGCCCAAGGACACGACAGCAGCGATTTTTTTTTTTTTTGGATGGTAGGAGGCGGGGAGCGAACCTGCAACCCTCAGGTTTCTGGCACGGTTGCTCTACCCACTACGCCATGCCGCCCCATTATGAACCGTAGATGTTGAAATCCCTAAATTTCTTGCAATTGCACTTTGAGAAACGTTGTTCTTAAACTGTTGGACTATTTGCTCACGCAGTTGTGGACAAAGGGGTGTACCTCGCCCCATCCTTTCTTATGAAAGACTGAGCATTTTTTGGGAAGCTGTTTCTATACCCAATCATGGCACCCACCTGTTCCCAATTAGCCTGCATACCTGTGGGATTTTCCAAATAAGTGTTTGATGAGCATTCCTCAACTTTATCAGTATTTATTGCCACCTTTCCCAACTTCTTTGTCACGTGTTGCTGGCATCAAATTCTAAAGTTAATGATTATTTGCAAAAAAAAAAAAGTTTATCAATTTGAACATCAAATATGTTGTCTTTGTAGCATATTCAACTGAATATGGGTTTAAAATGATTTGCAAATCATTGTATTCCATTTATATTTTCATCTAACACAATTTCCCAACTCATATGGAAACGGGGTTTGTATATATATATATATATATACATATATATATATATATATATATATATATATATATATATATATATATACACATATATACTTAACAACAAAAGGTGAAATAACTGAAAACATGTTTTGTATTCTAGTTTCTTCAAAATAGCCACCCTTTGCTCTGATTAGTGCTTTGCACACTCTTGGCACTCTCTCAATGAGCTTTAAGCACACCTGTGAAGTGAAAACCATTTCAGGTGACAACCTCTTGAAGCTCAACGAGAGAATGCCAAGAGTGTTCAAAAAAGTGATCAGAGCAAAGGGTGGCTATTTTGAAGAAACTAAAATATAAAAGATGTTTTCAGTTATTTCCCCTTTTTTTGTTAAGTAAATACCTCCACATGTGTTCATTCATAGTTTTGATGCCTTCTGTGACAATCTACAATATAAATAGTCATGAAACGTATTGAATGAGAATGTGTGTCCAAACTTTTGGCCTGTACTGTATATATTCTGTACATATTTTGGTCATTTTAAGCACTACCGGAACTTATTTCCTGAGCACATTTATTTCAGTGTTCATAGCAACGCGCTACCTACTTCCGGCAACAAATGCGTGTTCAAATCATGGCAAACTTCGTAATAGGCGACAAAGATGACTTTTTGGACATATGAGGATTCACAGAGGATTTTACGGAGGATGAACTGCTGCTTATGGAAGCTAAGTAAGCACGAAGAAAGGGTGAAACGTTGGATAAGACTGAAAACGAATGCCGCTACAGCTTGGTTATTATACAGGTTATGGAACGTAAATGAAGTACTGTTGGCGGTTTTTGGATGCATTTTGAGTGACTTAGATGCATAACGAATTGCTCTCATTAGGAGCATTGTTAGCCACCTAGAAAAGCCGATTATTACAAATTAGAATGCAAAAAAACCTCAAAAACATATGTTCTTGTCTCCTTTACGGATTGTGAACGAATAGGCAAAATTCCCCAAAAAGTGTCGTTCCGCTTTAAGAAGACACTGGCATTGAAACTAGAGGTGTCCGATAATATCGGACTGCCCATATTATCGACCTATAAATGCTTTAAAATGTAATATCGGAAATTATCGGTATCAGTATAAAAAAGTAAAATTTATGACTTTTAAAAACGCCGCTGTACGGAGTGGTACACAGACGTAGGGAGAAGTACAGAGCGCCAATAAACCTTAAAGGCACTGCCTTTGCGTGCCGGCCCAATCACATAATATCTACGGCTTTTGACACACACAAGTGAATGCAAGCCATACTTGGTCAACAGCCATACAGGTCACACTGAGGGTGGCCGTACAAACAACTTTAACACTGTTACAAATATGCGCCACACTGTGAACCCACACCAAACAAGAATGACAAACACATTTCGGGAGAACATCCGCACCGTAACACAACATAAACACAACAGAACAAATACCCAGAACCCCTTGCAGCACTAACTCTTCCGGGACGCTACAATATACACCCCCCGCTACCCCCTAACCCTGCCCACCTCAACCTCCTCATGCTCTCTCAGGGAGAGCATGTCCCAAATTCCAAGCTGCTGTTTTGAGGCATGTTAAAAAAAATAATGCACTTTGTGACTTCAATAATAAATATGGCAGTGCCATGTTGGCATTTTTTTCCATAACTTGAGTTGATTTATTTTGGAAAACCTTGTTACATTGTTTAATGCAACCAGCGGGGCATCACAACAAAATTAGGCATAATAATGTGTTGATTCCACGACTGTATATATCGATATCGGTTGATATCACAATCGGTAATTAAGAGTTGGACAATATCGGAATATCGGATATTGGCAAAAAAGCCATTATGGGACATCTCTCATTTTTATTAATTTCAATGGCACAGGTTGATTTGAGATGTAAGTATAACTAATTAAGCTCGTCATTTGAGGTACTACAATATTCCTTATCTTATGGATGGTCCTTTTTGAATAAAAATTGACTAAGCCAAAAATAAAAACAATAGACAATCAGTCCTTCCTGGTGGAACTGTTACCTCTCGTAAGGTACGCTGAGGTCTGAGATTACAACACTTTAAATTCTAAGATTTCCATCCCCAAAATGTTTGGTCAAATTCTGTATAGGACTCAGAAGTAGGTTTGCGCGATATAAACGATATACGATCGAAATTATGAGATTTTAATTATTTTTTCCTATAGAAATAATGCATGCTGATGAGACGACATATACGTAACAAAATAGAGAGCGACAAGCCGTAACAGACTTATAATATCCTTACTATGGGATTTTTGGAATTATTTAATGTACAGAGGGTGAAAATATAACCTTGTATCCTACAATCATATGTCAGCAGCCAATGATGGAGCAACCTCTAATTTATATTAAAATGGGTACATTGTAATGCACATGCTAAAAAATATATGATGATATTCATTGTTATCGCAAGAGGCTGCAATATACAGTCGTGGTCAAAAGTTTACATACACTTGTAAAGAACATAATGTCATGGCTGTCTTGAGTTTCCAATAATTTCTACAAGGTGGTGGTAGTATTATGCTCTGGGCCTGTTTTGCTGCCAATGGAACTGGTGCTTTACAGAGAGTAAATGGGACAATGAAAAAGGAGTATTACCTCCAAATTCTTCAGGACAACCTAAAATCATCAGCCCGGAGGTTTGGTCTTTGGCGCAGTTGGGTGTTCCAACAGGACAATGAGTTGGACATTATCGGAATATCGGATATCGGCAAAAAAGCCATTATTGGACATCTCTAATTGAAACTAATGACTGAGGCAAAGAGCATGGTCACATAGACGAGCAAAACAAGGAAAAACAGACTGAAACAACAAATGTGAAGACATAATGACTGCGAGTAATGCAGTCAGAATTGAGGACATGGAGCAAAGCTACTGGAGCCCAGGGGTCGTGAAGATATAGGGACGCCTTTTTGTAGGTGCTTGCTGAATTTTTATGAATCGCCTGGAAGAATGCTGACAAATCAGTGCTGATTGCTTGTAGAGGAGAGACGTATCACACCCACAGGAAATAGAAAACGCTGAGTGTGGCCACCCAGGTAAAAAGGGATGCGATACAGAAGGCGGAGAAGGCGCGAGCTGCGGACGGCCTATAGTGGGAAAACGCATGCTCGACACATTTTGGAGGAGCTTGGGAAGAAGAACATTCAGAGGGAGGGAGAAAAGCACTGATCTCAGCAAGGACTAAAACCAAAGTGCCAATTAGGAAGTTGCAAAGTTGAACTGACGGGACGCGCACAGCCCAGCAAACCTTCAAACGCTACACAGATGTACATAGCGAGGGCACAAAAGGTAGGACTGGCTCAGGTTGAGGCTCAAAAGGGGAAGGAACTCTGCTGGGATAAATGCTGATGTGACATGATAGGTCTGGCCTTGAGCCCGTGTCACGCTTTAATGATCTCAAGCCAGGCTCGGGATCTCTCCAGGGGGGCGACAGCCAAGGATGGACACCATTAGCTGGGGGGACCCTTTGTTGGACGACAGCGCGTTTTGCATCACCCGATGAATATTTATCACCCTCTTTCAGCGCCTAAAGTGGGGGGGGGGGGGGGGGGGGGGTAAAGATGCTCAGGAGGAGATTCCTCAAGGATACATCCAAGGGTCTTCCATCAACAGCTGTCTCAAAATGGCGGAAGGCTGCTGGCGGAGAGGGAGGGGATCGGAGGTAATAGAGGTGGATTTGTGGCGCTGGAGGTGTCACGCATGGTGGCTCAGGGGCGGCAAGGACAGACATCCCCACTTGACAGCAGTGTAACAGGATTATCTGGGCCAAAAGAGCAAACAAAAAAACCCCAGCAACCTGCCTCCACATCCACATTACGACGCAGCCCGTCCCTTGAATACTAAACGTGGCCGGGGAAGGGCTTTTGCTGCGGACGCGCTACATATCGGATAACGAATCCCGCTTGCAGGCGAGATTAGCGAAACCACACGAGCGCGTAGGAATTGGGCTTGTCGTGATCGATTCTTCAAAAGCAGCGTCCGAACGCTCAGCGCCGGCAGCTCGCTAATGAAGTGAATAAAAAGCACACCGTGGAGGGGCATGCTGATGGAAAACTAAGGTTTTTGGAGAAAAACAGCATCCAAAGACAGCATATCAAGAGAGTGTGACAAGATCTGTACATGTCTACTTTACCAAAATAGACAAAATACATTTTTTCTCAATATTTGGTTCATTAATTTATATCCTATCAATTTCCCCAACCTCACTAATTTTTTTACAAATGACAAAAAATTGCATTTTCCCAAAAACTGCTGTCAAATATCCTATACATTGGTGCCTCCACTTAAGAGTGTTTGTATATAGGAGCTGTCTCTCAACTAATTGTTATGCCTTAAGTTGCAAGCAAAAATTTGAGTTATAACCATCCCTGCCATTAAAGTTAAAGTACCACTAATAGTCACACACACACTAGGTGTGGTGAAATTACCCTCTGCATTTGACCCATCCCCTTGTTCCACCTCCTGGGAGGTGAGGGGAGCAGTGAGCAGCAGCGGTGGCCGTGCTCAGGAATCATTTTGGTGATTTAACCCCCAATTTCAACCCTTGATGCTGAGTGCCAAGCAGGGCTCGGCGATATGGTCTTTTTTTAATATCTCGATATTTTTAGGCCATGTCACGATACACGATATATATCTCGATATTTTGCCTTAGCCTTGACTGAACACTTGATGCATATAATCACAGCAGTATGATGATTCTATGTGTCTACATTAAAACATTCTTGTTCATACTGCATTAATATATGCTCATTTTAAACTTTCATGCAGAGAGGGAAATCACAACTAAGTCAATTGACCAAAACTGTATTTATTAAACAGTTATTAAGCAGTGGCACAAACATTCATGTCATTTCAAAACAGAAAGTGCAAGATTGTCAGAGACATTTTAAAACAAGCTATTCGTGCACTTTTGTGCATGATGTCACTAAGATGACATATCAAAACAACACTAAATTAAAGTGCACTTTTTGTACAGAACGCCACTACAATAGTTAAAAACAAATGAAGTGCACTTTTGTGCATGATGTCACACAAGATATTTCAATAACTGTCAAATAAAAATGAGCTGCATAATAGGAAATCAAATAGTGTATGTCCTTCACTATGTGGTAGGTTACTGCGGACGTTATCTCCTTTTGTTGGAGACTATTTTTTTCGTACGGTGTTGATCTGGAAATGATTGCTTGGGCATTTTGTTGGTGTGGCACCGGCCGGAGATGTTGACATGCAGAGTTTCAAGCACTCTTCATTCTGTAGCGGGTGACTTTTCAAATGATACTACATTAGCAGTGGTGCTAATTTTTGTAGCAACGCTTTTGCCGCATAATTGTTCAACATATTCCCGCTTGAAGCCAAACCACCACCAGACGATGGACACTGTGCTGTTTTTCTTGGGAATTAATTCTTCCTCCATTTGTTACCAGATTCGCACCTTCTCTCTCTCGTATTACCACCCACACCGCACCGTTAGCTAACGTTACCATGTCGCTACCTCTCTGCTCTGCGGGAGCGTGTGACGTTGCACACGTGACGTATGTAAGAAGGTGCGCTCGTTTTACGTCTCTGTGAGAAGAAGAGACAAGAAAGAGTGGGAAACGCATGCAGTGTAATGCCCGCAACTAAAAGCAACTGCGTGAGAACGTATACTTGAATATCACGATATAGTAATTTTCTATAGATAAGCCCTAATAGGAGCTTTCTCTTAACTAA
Organism: Nerophis lumbriciformis; assembly: GCF_033978685.3. NCBI lineage: Eukaryota > Metazoa > Chordata > Actinopteri > Syngnathiformes > Syngnathidae > Nerophis > Nerophis lumbriciformis. The sequence continues at coordinate 17,942,088 of NC_084569.2, forward strand.
TTGTTTTGCCTTAAGTTGCAAGCAAAATTTTGAGTTATAAACATTAAAGTTAAAGTTAAAGTACCACTGATGGTCACACACACACTAGGTGTGGTGAAATTACCCTCTGCATTTGATCCATCCCCTTGTTCCACCCCCTGGGAGGTGAGGGGAGCAGTGAGCAGCAGCGGTGGCTGCGCTCGGGAATCATTTTGGTGATTTAACCCCCAATTCCAACCCTTGATGCTGAGTGCCAAGCAGGAAAGTCCCATTTTTATAGTATTTGGTATGACTCGGCCGGGGTTTGAACTCGCGACCTACCCATCTCAGGGCGGACACTCTAACCAGCTGGCATAGCAAATGTGACATATCCGAACAAAACCTCTTAATGGCTAGCGTTAGCTTAAAACTAGAGGCACACATACTTTTGTTTTTCCAAGCATGGTAAGGAAGAAAGTGAGTGTGATGTTTCTCATGCCAGCGAAGAATGTCAAAATTATATCGATACTGCAAACATTTATCCATGAAATTATGGAACAGCTGCTGATAGCATGTTTGATGGAGAAGCAGCTAGCGAAAATATCGTAGAGGTCCACACTCCAAGTTAAATGCACTACACTATTAGACTTAGACTTCCTTTTATTGTCATTCAAATCTGAACTTTACAATACAGATAAGAACAACATTTTGTTGCATTAGCTTGTTGTAATGCAGAATAAAAGAGCAATAAGGTGCAGATATAAATAAATAGATTACTGTACAGATAAATATATTGCACTTTTGCATATGCATACATGGGTGTGTGTTATATTGTCTTTATATTCCAGCGAGTTAATCCGTTTTTGGGGGGAATTGAGGGGATTATTATGATGCGTTCAAAAGTCTTATGGCCTGAGGGAAGACGCTGTTACAAAACCTGGAGGTTCTGCTATGGAGGCTGCGGAGCCTCTTTCTAGAATCCAGCAGTGAAAACAGTCCTTGGTGGGGGTGTGAGGAGTCTCTACAGATTTCTCAGCCCTGGTCAGGCAGCGGCTTTTTGCTTTTTTATTATATTACTTCATAAAACGACTGTGGTTGTTAGTAGTTCATTCTATTTTATTGGGGGTTTTTTTATACAATATTTGTTATCGACAAGTTTGTTTTTCTTTTTTAAAAGGCATGCAAAAATTGGGCTGTTTGAGGGGGCTAAGCTTCAATAAATTTCATGGGGAGATTTTGATTTGAGATACTAGTGTTTTGAGTTAAAAGCTCCCTAATTGAACCGATTAAGCTCGTAGGTTGTACATTCAGTTTTTTTTTAGTACTACTCAATGGCCTAGTGGTTAGAGTTCAAACCCCGGCCAAGTCATACCAAAGACTATAAAAAATGGAACCCATTACTTCCCTGCTTGACACTCAGCATCAAGGGTTGGAATTGGGGGTTAAATCACCAAAAATGATTCCCGGGCGCGGCCACCGCTGCTGCTCACTGCTCCCCTCACCTCCCAGGGGGTGGTCAAGGGTGATGGCTCAAATGCAGAGAATAATTTCGCCACACCTAGTGTGTGTGTGACAATCATTGGTACTTTAACTTTAAATTTTTAACTTTAGATACTAATTGTATTGTTAATCTTTTTGGATTACCTCAGGTTGAAATATACATATTTTGGGGTGTTTTAACAAAGCTTCATGATGTTGATGTTAGGAACAAGTCAAGTCAATTGTATTTATACTATGCCAATTTACAACAGAAGTTATCTCAAGGCACCTTTAAAGCTAATTTACAGTAACAGAGATCAGAATAAACATTTTAAAATAAGACTATCCTCTAGCAAATTCGACGTATTTATTCATTTAATACAACTCAACGCTGAAAAAAACCCTGAATGTACCCTGATGTTGTTTACCCCATAAATACACACTACAATTTTCCACTTGTTAAAAATAAGAAAATCTAGATATTCAGATGTGTCACTCCTCCCTTCCACTGAGTGCAGTCAATTATCAAGGACGTTGCAGGCGTCGGGCACCGTTTAGCAAGCAATTTAAAAACGAGATGCCTCCGATAGCTCCGGAAGAAGAAAGAAAAGAAAAGACCGGGATAAAGTTGCTGTGCGAAAACGAGAGAAAGGTTGGCTTGCGAGACAGGAGGGATGCTATTAACTACTAACTATTCAGAGCGTGAAATAAAGGTGACAGAAAGAGGGAGAGGGGGAATCATTCAACTATCAGAGGCAAGTGAGAGCGGCAACACAAAGCAGACACCTTTGACCAGCCCAAACCTTACAGGACGACAACAAATGCCCCCTGATACTGCTCTGCATGGCAGATTTAGACCATCACGGGCACTCTTCAGGGGCATGCAATGAAGAAACTTCGCTCTCAATATGTGACATTTATCCTCTGAAAGGAAGACTGGAATCAGGGAATTATTGCCACCTGCTGCATAATGCCACACAAGGGGAAAGACGGCACATTGCCGGCGATTAGACTCATTTATCAGCACTAATACTGGGCCACTGCAATCTGTAGCCTACATTTACTCCTTGCTTTGCCAAGGAGAACTGACAATTATCTCCAATGTAGACTACTCCATTAATAACCACATTTCTGGAGACAATGGTCAGTGGGGCAGGTTTCTAAAGAGAAATGGAGCGTGAAAAATCATTGAATGAAAGGCATTAACCAATAAGTGAATTTCCTTTGCATATAGAATATAATACAAATGTTTTTATTGGACAGATCTGTTTCATGTGCGTTTTTACTGCATGGATTAATATGACATACTTAAAAAATATTCACAGGTAAACATATTTCTATGGACATGCCGACCGATCACCTTTACCGATGAATGCCTTTTAATGGCGAACACAAACGGCAATTAGAGTTGGGTTGTATATTGGTCTTACCAGTTATACCGGTATATTTTAGAAAGAGGTACAGTCGTGGTCAAAAGTTTACATCCACTTGTAAAGAACATAATGTCATGGCTGTCTTGAACTTCCAATAATTTCTACAACTCTTAATTTTTTGTTATAGAGTGATTGGAGCACATACTTGTTGGTCACAAAAAACATTCAGAACTTTCCTCCAGAAGGTCTTATCTTTGTCCATGTGATGTCAGATGAAACAAAAAGTTTGCTGTTTGGCCACAATACCCAGCAATATGTTTGGAGGAGAAAAGGTGAGGCCTTTAATCCCAGGAACACCAGGCCTACTGTCAAGCATGGCGGTGGTAGTATTATGCTCTGGGCCTGTTTTGCTGCCAATGGAACTGGTGCTATATAAAGAGTAAATGGGACAATGAAACAAGAGGATTACCTCTAAATTCTTCAAAACAACCTAAAATCAGCAACCCGGAGGTTGGGTCTTGGGCGCAGTTGGGTGTTCCAACAGGACAATGACCCCAAACACATGTCAAAAGTGGTAAAGAAATGGCTAAATCAGGCTAGAATTAAGGTTTTAGAATGGCCTTCCCAAATTCCTGACTTAAATGTGTGGACAATGCTGAAGAAACAAGTCCATGTCAGAAAACCAAAAAATTTAGCTGAACTGCACTAATTATGTCAAGAGGAGTGGTCAAAAATTCAACCAGAAGCTGGCCAGAAGCTTGTGGATGGCTACCAAAAGCGCCTTATTGCAGTGAAACTTGCCAAGGGACATGTAACCAAATATTAACATTGCTGTATGTATACTTTTGACCCAGCAGATTTGGTCACATTTTCAGTAGACCCATAATAAATTCATAAAAGAACCAAACTTCCTGAATGTTTTTTGTGACCAACAAGTATGTGCTCCAATCACTCTATCACAAAAAAATAACAGTTGTAGAAATCATTGGAAACTCAAAACAGCCATGACATTATGTTCTTTACAAGTGTATGTCAACTTTTGACCACGACTGTATGTATTTGAGACAAATCCAGCAATATCGATCTATTATATTTTTTGATGCTGTCTTTGATAGTTACTCCTGCAGTTTACCCGCACTTCATTGATTCACTGAAAAATAATGCCGGGGGACGTGTGACCCTGGGGAACATGCTTTATTAGTATCATGCACTATTATACTTCAAACGCAGCTTCGAAAAGCTGTGCACAGCAAAACGTGCTCACTGTAGCCATTAATCCTAACTTTTGGGTAAAAAAAATCAGCACAAATTGCTTTGTAGGTTAACATGTTAAGTTAATGTTAATGATTTTGCTTTTGAGATAGGTTTCCTCTATCATTGTTATTTGCACTAATTAAAGGAACTGTATTATTTATATTTTAGCTATTAGTGTTTCACTCTCAGAATTGTTGCGTTTTCATTTTCATTTTCCTTGGATGCAAAAGGTTTGGGCACCCCTAGTTAAGAGTAAAAAAAAAAAGTGAATTTTTATAGTTTTATTGGTGCATCTATTGTTCATGTTCTTTCACTGGTCGCTGGGAGACTTGGAATGTAATCCCCACAAAGTGGAGGGATTTACTGTACATGCACTCAATCACATGTATCATCATTCTGCCCAATACAACACTGGCATGGAAGCAGGAGTTCAGACCAATCAGAGAATAGGCTGTGGTTTAGGGTTATTTACAGTCAATCTGGAAAGTATTCACAGCGCTTCACTTTTTTCCATATTTTGTTATGTTACAGTCTTGTTCCAAAATGGAATAAAAAAAATTTTTATTCTGAAAATTCCACACATAATATCAATGTGAAAAAGTTGTGTTTATTTTTATTCATTATCTATTTGTTATTCACAGAATTTTGCACCAATTACAACTGTACGTTTTTTTTGAATACGATGCCACAAGCTTGGCACACCTATTTTTGGGCAGTTTCACTCATTCCTCTTTGCAGCGCCTCTCAAGCTCCATCAGGTTGGATGAGAAGCATTGCATTGAAGTCTGTTGCATTGTTGCATTCATCTTAGTCTAGTCAGGGAGCTGACCAAGAACTCGATGGTCACTCCTCTGTTGAAAGAGGAGAACCTTCCAGAAGGCCAACCATCTCTGCAACAATCCACCAATCAGGCCAGACGGAATCCATTTCTTAGTAAAAAGTTTGCTAAAATGCACTTGAAAGACTCTCAAACCATGAGAAACAAAATTATCTGGTCTGATGACACAAAGATGGGAACTCTTTGGCGTAAATGCCAGGCATCATGTTTGGAAGAAACCAGGAACCGCTCATCTCCAGGCCAAAACCATCCCTACAGTGAAGCATGGTGGTGGCAGCATCATGCTGTGGGGATGTTTTTCAGCGGCAGGAACTAGGAGACTAGTTAGGATAGAGGGAAAGATGATTGCAGCAATGTACAGAGACATCCTGCATGGATGAATACCAACGCTTTCCATCCAACCTGATGGAGCTTGAGAAGTGCTGCAAAGAGGAATGGGCGAAACTGCCCAAAGATAGGAGTGCCAAGCTTGTAGCATTGTATTAAAAAAGACTTGAGGCTGTAATTTCTGCCAAAGGTGCATCAATAAATAAAGGGTGTGATTTTTATTTTTCAGTTCTGATAAATCTGTTTTTTTTTTTTTAAATAAATAAAACCTTTAGACATTATTATTATGAGATATTGTGTGTAGAATTTTGAGGACAAAAAACAATTTATTCCATTTTGGAATAAGGCTGTAACATAACAACATGTGGAAAAAGTTAAGTGCTGTGAATACTTTCCGGATGCACTGTGTAATCGTTAGCACTAGAGATGTCCGATAATGGCTTTTTTGCCGATATCCGATATTCCGATATTGTCCAACTCTTAATTACCGATTCCGATATCAACCGATACCGATATATACAGTCGTGGAATTAACACATTATTATGCCTAATTTTGTTGTGATGCCCCGCTGGATGCAATAAACAATGTAACAAGGTTTTCCCAAATAAATCAACTCAAGTTATGGAAAAAAACATGCCAACACGGCACTGCCAAATTTATTATTGAAGTCACAAAGTGCTTTTTTTTTTTTAACATGCCTCAAAACAGCAGCTTGGAATTTGGGAGATGCTCTCCCTGAGAGAGCATGAGGAGGTTGAGGTGGGCGGGGCTGGGTGGGGCGCGGTTGAGGTGTGTGTGTGTGTGTGTGTGTGTGTGGGGGGGGTGTATATAGACTTAGACTTCCTTTTTATTGTAATTCTGGGTATTTGTTCTGTTGTGTTTATGTTGTGTTACGGTGCGGATGTTCTCCCGAAATGTGTTTGTCATTCTTGTTTGGTGCGGGTTCACAGTGTGGCGCATATTTGTACCAGTGTTAAAGTTGTTTATACGGCCACCCTCAGTGTGACCTGTATGGCTGTTGACCAAGTGTGCGTTGCATTTACTTGTGTGTGTGAAAAGCCGTAGATATTATGTGATTGGGCCTTTAAGGTTTATTGGCGCTCTGTACTTTCCCCTACGTCCGTGTACCACTCCGTACAGCGGCGTTTTAGTCATAAATTTTACTTTTTGAAACAGACACCGATAATTTCCGATATTACATTTTAAAGCATTTATCGGCCGATAATATGGGCAGTCCGATATTATCGGACATCTCCAGTTAGCACCAATGCTAATGTTGGTGCAATACTGTGTGATTCACCAATAATATTGACCACCAAAATTGGAAAAGCTAAACAGTCCAATAGCTGGTTTTAAGCAGTCAACAACGTGACAGAGACAGAAAAAGCTCCTCCAACCATGCGATGGGTCATATCATGTGGAAATATTCACGTGTGGAATATGTATGCAGTTTCTATGTTTTTTTAAGTGAAAACATGACTCATCAACCCCTGTAGGGACTTCTCCACTCAGCGTTAATGTGAGCCTTATTTAAAGCGACTCGACTTCGACTGGTTTTCATCCACCGCAAAATGTGTATATTCTTTTTTTCTACTCCCAGGCTGAGCAGCTGCTGTTTGCCGCGGAAGCTGGCTGTGTTAGTATAAGCAAAAAGAGACTTCATTGGGCCCACCTCCGTATATGCCTGGAGGACTCGATTAAACAAGAGGAGTTACAGCTCTGGATACTCGGGCCTTGCACTGGCAGAGGAAGTGAGGGGTTGCAGGCAGCCCACTCACTGGCAAACCACCCAGAAGCTGCGATGTGCTACTCGCATACGTATGAAACGTGAGTTGTGTTGACCTTTGAGACGCACACACTGAACTCCAACAGTTCATTGTGTTTTCATGATGCAACTCAAAGGGAAATAATTGTATCTCATTTGAGCCATCTTGCATCGGCAAAACTGAATGCTGAGAAACAAGAATCAAATACGAAAACATTCACAATCAATCAAAGATTATTTATACAGCCCTTAATCACAAGTGTCTCAAAGGGCTGCAAATCTTCAAGATGGTATTTGTCTTTGAGGATGCAATGCAGACAATTGATATATTCAATTTACACAGTAGTCTATAGGAAGTGTGTTGGCCAAAATCTACCAATGATGCTGGAATTGAGAGGCAGAGTAGTATGTACAATTCAGATTGTTTTGTCAAATCCAATCTTTTGATGCAATCGTTCACATTACAAAAAAGATGCAGTGTTTTTCAACCTTCAACCAAGGCACATTTTTTGCGTTTTTACCAGCAAAAATCATTAAAAAAACGAAACTCAGTTGACAGTAAAAAGTCGTTGTCACAATTGTTGGATATGACTTTAAACCATAACCAAGCATGCATCAATATAGCTCTTGTCTCAAAGTAGGTGTACTGTCACGACCTGTCACATCACACCCTGACTTATTTTGAGTTTTTTGCTGTTTTCCCGTGTGTGTTGTTTTAGTTCTTGTCTTGCGCTCCTATTTTGGTGGCTTTTTGTCTTTTTTTTGGTATTTTCCTGTAGCAGTTTCATGTCTTCCTTTGAGCGATATTTACTTTGTTTTAGCAATCAAGAATATTCAGTTGCTTTTTATCCTTCTTTGTGGGGACATTGTTGATTGTCATGTCATGTTCGGATGTACTTTGTGGATGCCGTCTTTGCTCCACAGTAAGTCTTTGCTGTCGTCCAGAATTCTGTTTTTGTTTACTTTGTAGCCAGTTCAGTTTTAGTTTTGTTCTGTATAGCCTTCCCTAAGCTTCAATGCCTTTTCTTTGGGGCACTCACATTTTGTTTATTTTTGGTTTAAGCACTAGACACCTTTTTACCTGCACGCTGCCTCCCGCTGTTTCCGACATCTACAAAGCAATTAGCTACCGGCTGCCACCTACTGATATGGAAGAGTATTACACGGTTACTCTGCCGATCTCTAGACAGCACCGACACTCAACAACAACACATAATTTGCAGATGATAATTACAGGTTTGCAAAAAATATTTTTTAACCCAAATAGGTGAAATTAGCACACCAGACTGTATCTCGTGTGCCACGGCACAGTGGTTGAAAAACACTGGTCTAATGTCAATGCAATCTGACCTATATAAAGACATGACGTCACACGTGCGGCAGTATTTATGGAATCAAACGGCTCCAATCAAAGTCTGTCTCAGTCTCGTCGAATTTGTGGCAATTTCAAGGAATGTGTGCAACTAAAGTCAACATTTATTTTCTCAACCGAATAATTGTGCGTAGAGGATTAAGAAAGAAGAGGGCAAGCATTTTGGCTCTCGCACTTTGTGGGACATTTCCTTCGAAGAGCGTGTGGTTGAGCCGTCGAAGACAGGTATGGTGAAACATTGACGTGAGTTCCTAAAACTCAATATTTTCGCCTGTTCCCTGCTCATTTGTCAACTATTTATTCTGCAACTGTCTATTTAGGCGCATAATTATGACGCTTATTGCCAATCGACCAATCGATGTATTGGTCGGATGAACCCAAGCGTTCAGACTGCAGTCGCATTTGATACATATCCAAATACACACACACACACACACACACACACACACACACACACACACACACACACACACACACACACACACACACACACACACACACACACACACACACACACACACATACACACACACACACACACACATATATATATAAAAAGTACAGGCCCAAAAGTTTGGACACACCTTCTCATTTCAATGCGTTTTCTTTATTTTTATGACTATTTACATATAGATTGTCACTGAAGGCATCAAAACTATGACAACTGTGAAGTGAAAACCATTTCAGGTGACTACCTCTTGAAGCTCATCGAGAGAATGCCAAGAGTGTGCAAAGCAGTAATCAGAGCAAAAGGTGGCTATTTTGAAGAAACTAGGATATAAAACATGTTTTCAGTTATTTCACCTTTTTTTGTTAAGTACATAACTCCACATGTGTTCATTCATAGTTTTGATGCCTTCAGTGACAATCTACAATGTAAATAGTCATGAAAATAAAGAACATGCATTGAATGAGAAGGTGTGTCCAAAATTTTGGCCTGTACTGTATATATAATGCTAACAATACGGCATAGCACAAGCATTTCTTTGACACAGTGTGGGGCTTTAATGAAGCACGACTGTGCACTTTGTCCACTTTTTACAAAGTGTATACACTATAACTCTTCACATGTCCAATGTAATAGACGCCATTGTTCCCATATAATGACGTAACAATAAGGAGTGGGCGAGGACACAAATGCAAGGCTGCCAACTCGCGAGAAAACCGAGGAGTGAGATTTCGTGGCAATTGTATGAACATGATTAGACCTTGGTTGATAACACATTTTGCTGGAAGATATACAGTATTTGCCCCACATATTATTGCCGATAAATAATATCATTGACAACATTAATTTAAGAGCAATTTCAAAACTAATTGAATCATAATATATAAAAATAATAATTCAAGAAAACTTTTACATTTACAAAAAAGTGACAACAAATTCAATAAAAAGTGGTCAGAATATGATTCTAATTATGTTTCCCTTTACTACAGAGTGTAATTAGAGATTATCTGATACATAGAATTATCATCAGTGGGTAATATGAATCATAATAATATATCCATCCATCCATCCATTTTCTACCGCTTATTCCTTTTGTCGTCGCGGGGGACGCTGGAGCTTATCTCAGCTACAATCAGGCGGAAGGCGGGGTACACCCTGGACAAGTCGCCACCTCATCGCAGCATAATAATACATGATTCAGTGTTTTTCAACCACTGTGAGATACAGTCTGGTGTGCCGTGGGAGATTATCTAATTTCACCTATTTGGGTTAAAAATATTTTTTGCAAACCAGTAATTATAGTCTGAAAATGATGTGTTGTTGTTGAGTGTCGGTGCTGTCTAGAGCTCGGCAGAGTAACTGTGTAATACTCTTCCATATCAGTAGGTGGCAGCCGGTAGCTAATTGCTTTGTCGATGTCGAAAACAGTGGGAGGCAGCGTGGAGGTAAAAAAGGTGTCTAGTGCTTAAACCAAAAATAAACAAAAGGTGAGTGCCCCAAAAAAAAGGCATTGAAGCTTAGGGAAGTCTATACAGAACAAAACTAAAACTGAATTGGCTACAAATTAAAAACAGAATGCTGGACGACAGCAAAGACTTACTGTGGAGCAAAGACCATGTACATCCGAACATGACATGACAATCAACAATGTCCCCACAAAGAAGGATAAAAACAACTGAAATATTCTTGATTGCTAAAACAAAGTAGATGCGGTAAATATCGCTCAAAGGAAGACATGACACTGCTACAGGAAAATACCAAAAAAGAGAAAAAGCCACCAAAATAGGAGCGCAAGACAAGAACTAAAACACTACACACAGGAAAACGGCAAAAAAGTTCAAATAAGTCAGGGTGTGATGTGGCAGGTGGTGACAGTACTCCTACTTTGAGACAAGAGCTATAGTGATGCATGCTTGGTTATGGTTTAAAGACATATCCAACAATTGCGACGACAACTCTTTACTGTCAACTGAGTTTTGTTTTTTTAATGATTTCTGCTGGTGGTGTGCCTCCGCATTTTTTCAACACAAAAAATGTGCCTCGGCTCAAAAAAAGTTGAAAAACACTGATGTAAATGTTGTCAGTCTGTCTGTGTTGGCCCTGCGATGAGGTGGCGATTTGTCCAAATTTTTTTTTCCATTGAAATTGCAGGAAAAAATCTTGAAACTAATCTTTGAGCCCCCGGTACAACATCGCCACTAAACCTTCCACTTCGATGCCCCTGACAACATTTGTATCTTTTCCTGCAATTCAGCCAATCATATGAAGCTAAACCTGGTGCTTAACTCAACTAAAAAAAATGCCTGAGGAGTAGGAGGTGTGGCGTGAGTGCGTGTGAAAAGCATCATTTGTGTTGTTAGCCCTGCAAATGTTATGCGAGGTTAGGCTATTCACTTCAGAAAAAACACAGTATGATCAATGCCCAGGTTTCATTTGAAGATGTGTAGCAAAGCCTGTTTTTTTAAAACTATTTTTTTCAGAAAGCTCCATTCAATGAAGTTGTGGGCGTATAGACGGGCGGGCTCATCTAGATAGGGAGAGAGATGATGGTTTTCTCACAGTTGGTGCTCATAAACAGGCTCAAGGGACACACATAGCGTAAATTCCGGACTATAAGCCGCTACTTTGTTCCTACGCTTTGAACCCTGCGGCCTAGAAAACGCTGCGGCTAATTTATGGATTTTTCTTTGCTTATGGACATAATGCAAATAGTTTTCATAAAACACAAGCAAGCACACTGAAAAGGTGTGTTGTCTGTGCTATGGTGCCATCTTTTGGACAAGTTTGCTGACTGCAAGTATTGCAGGGTACATGTCTACAGTATTTCCTTTTGTCTAGTGCTTTAAACTGGAAGTACAAGTGCCGTTCCGTCTTCTAGTCATCCATAGCGTCTCCTCGTATGGGTTCTTCATTCATCACTCCAAGCAATGTTTGTAAGTTTTGCAATATAACTAAAAATACATATACTTAGTAAACTGTCCCATGTGTAATGTCTGTTGGAGTATGTTCCTGCATATTTGCACGTGCTATCGTAATGTAATCAAGCTAGCGCTGTTAGCATTAGCTAATATGCTAACACATTCACGAGTGTCTGTGTGTGTATTGTTAACTTACCATGGCATTCATTTTGTATTGTTTCAGTTTCACCAAATCACACCTGTGAGGTGGGATGGATTATCCTGGCAAAGAACACATGCTCATTGACACAGATTTGTGAACAATATTTAAGAGGAATAGGTATTTTGTGTATATGGTCAAAGTTTTAGACTTGTGAGTTCAACTTGTGAAAAATGGGAGCAAAAACAAAAGAGTTGAGTTTATATTTTTGTTCAGTATATGTAAATAAACATTTACAAAATATTGCTGTATAAAAACCTCATTTCATAACGTATATATCTGCGGCTTAAAGTCCGACGCGGCTAATATATAGAAAATACTGTATGTTTCTCTTCTAAAATTTAGTGAGTGTAGTTTATATACCGGCGAACTACAACGTAAACCGTTGGCCATCCAAAAAGTAACCACAGAACTAATAGTGTTCTGTGGTTACTTTTTGGTTGGCCAAGCGGACGTTTATAGTTTATATACCGGCGCAATACAACGTAAACCATTGGCCATCCAAAAAGTAACCACAGAACTAATAGTGTTCTGTGGTTACTTTTTGGTTGGCCAAGCGGACGTGACGACAGACTGTCCTCACTCAGGTCCGCACGGACCTGGAGGGGGCGTGCCTTAAGTCCGGCTGGAAATCGGGAGAAATTCGGGAGAATGGTTGTCCCGGGGAGAGGCACTGAAATTCGGGAGGGTTGGCAAGTATTAGATATTCTAACTTCTTTTCTTTTGTCGAGCACAAAGCAAAGAACATTTTAGTTAAATGTAAGTTGGATCAAAGATCCCGTCTACTGCCCAAAACAACAATTCAAATCTGCCTGGTTAGGCTTTGTGTATGTCACGTGTGCCTTCCTTAGGTGAAGCCAGGTTTACAGCTATGTTGTTATTATGCTGTTTGTTACTTATGCATGTTATGTTGCAGCTATTTAAAATAGTTTTGTCAATTTGTTCTGTCCTGAAACAAATTGGCCCTTTGAAACAATATATTTGTCTTTGTGTGTTGTATGTAGACCACATTGCTTAGCAGAGTTCAGTGATGCAAATGCAGGTCAAGTTGATCAACAGATTGTATTATTCTCCAGTGCAACAACAGTACTGAAATAAAGGCTAAAAGGGCATTAATGGGAGAATAAAAAAAAAAAAAGAAGTAACTAAATAGTTACTTTTCACAGTAACACATTACTTTTTGGTGTAAGTAACTGAGTTAGTAACTGAGTTACTTTTGAAATAAAGTAACTAGTAACTGTAACTAGTTACTGGTTTTCAGTAACTAACCCAACACTGGTCCTGAGACGCTACTGAGCTGGACATCTGATGATAATGACACAAGAAAGAATATAAAAAGTGAAAAGTAAATTGTATATATTAGGGGACATTTACGTTATGAGAGAGAAAATCTGATCATAGTTTATTAATCAATTCGGGATGTTCCGATCAGGGTTTTATGCTGCCAATTCCGATATGGTCATCCATGAGTGAGATGGCCAATAATACCGATCACATGTATGAACTGTAAATGTTTAATTGCATTTATGGTGAGTGCTGTTGACAGTTTAACAATTCCGATATGGTCATCCATGAGTGAGATGGCCAATAATACCAATCACATGTATGAACTGTAAAGGTTTAATTGCATTTATGGTCATCCATGAGTGAGATGGCCAATAATACCAATCACATGTATGAACTGTAAATGTTTAATTGCATTTATGATGAGTGCTATTGACAGTTCAACAATATAACCACACTATTCAAAGTAGTTAATTATTGTTTTTTATTACATAATATTATTTGAGAAAAACAAAGTTATTATATACAACAAATTAACAAACTGTCCCTTAACAAACTACTATCTTCTACTAACTAATTTAAATCCTTAGGGTTTTTTTCCCCCTCACTTGTTAATTTCCTGTTAATAACTACCGGTACTTACTTTCTGGTTCCAGCCACACTTCTTAAAGTTTACTAAACACTTGTTTCTTGGTGTTGTTGAAAACAAGCTTAGTGGTTAACTTAACTATCAGCATGCCTTCTCCTGGCTTACTGTCAGTGTGTAAAATTTTAGCCTTGTCATCCAGTGATAATGGCACTTGACGATACTAAAAATGAATTTTATATGCCACAATGGAGGTCCTTATTATTAACGGAGGGAAACGGCCCCACACTGTGTACGGAGACACAAAATTAGTTGGTAGCCGCTTGTCAACTGGAGGATTCAAAATAAATACAGTGTAAGCCAAAGGGATCGGCATTAAAACGCATTAATTGGCAATGACGATCACATACTTTCACAAAAATCGACCGATATGGATTGGTAGTTAATTGATCGGCACGGGATCTTTCTGTGTGGAGTTTGCATGTTCTCTCCGTGACTGCGTGGGTTCCCTCCGGGTACTCCGCCTTCCTCCCACCTCCAAAGACATGCACCTGGGGATAGGTTGATTGGCAACACTAAATTGGCACCAGTGTGTGAATGTGAGTGTGAATGTTGTCTGTTTATCTCTGTTGGCCCTACGATTAGGTGGCGACTTGTCCAGGGTGTACACCGCCTTCCGCCCGATTGAAGCTGAGATAGGCTCCAGCGCCCCCCCCCCCCCTGAAGGGAATAAGCGGTAGAAAATGGATGGATGGATCCCTATTAAAAACCATAACATCCTAAGAGCCAGCGCCCTCTGCAGGGGACATTTGTGTTTTGCAAATGTATAACTCTGATAAAAGAAATAGACCAAAAACAAATGTCCACTACTAGAGATGTCCGATAATATCGGCCTGCCAATATAATGCGCCGATAAATGCTTTAAAAGGTAATATCGGAAATTATCGGTATCATTTTTTTTAATTATCGGTATCGTTTTGTGTTTTTTTTTATTAAATCAACATAAAAAACACAAGATACACTTACAATTAGTGCACCAACCCAAAAAACCTCCCTTCCCCATTCACACAAAAGGGTTGTTTCTTTCTGTTATTAATATTCTGGTTCCTACATTATATATCAATATATATCAATACAGTCTGCAAGGGATACGGTCCGTAAGCACACATGATTGTGCGTGCTGCTGGTCCACTAATAGTACTAACCTTTAACAGTTAATTTTACTAATTTTCATTAATTACTAGTTTCTATGTAACTGTTTTTTATATTTTTTTACTTTCTTTTTTATTCAAGAAAAAGTTTTTAATTTATTTATCTTATTTTATTTTATGATTTTTTTTTAAAAAGGACCTTATCTTCTCCAAATTAGGCATAATAATGTGTTAATTCCATGACTGTATATATCAGTATCGGTTGATATCGGTATCGGTAATTAAGAGTTGGACAATATCGTAATATCGGACATCCCTATCCACTACAGAGGATGCTGGTTATCAGGAGGCTGTATCGTTTCACTCTTATTTCATCATTCTTACTAACAATGTAAATGTACAGCTTACAGCTTTAGGGCACATTTACATATTGAGTAGGGTTTGTTATGATATACTTTGATGTATTATCACCTAACATGTCTGGTTCCCAAAAGCATATTGATGTTATCATTATTGGCTTAAAGAAGGAAAAGATGCTCATCTCTAATAATACCACTGCCACCAGTCAACTCTAATCATGGTGAGTGATTGATGAGGTGTTCCTACAGGCGATGGAGCCTCACACTCTGTAACTAGCCATTAAATAAATATATAATTGAATAAATCAGGCCACACCCCCACCACCCCACTGTCTCCCTCTCCAGAGTGCAATTTGAACCAATAAAACACATATTCAGTATGCCAAGAATTGGAGCTCAAGCCTTCCTAATGTGTGGCGTATCCTCTTTAATTTCTTCATTTTTTGTGTATGTGTATAAAGCAGTGGAATAAATTACAAAGCATATATAATATCAAAGAAGAGGTGTCCCACAGGAGCCATTGGACCCCCCATAGGAGTTTCATTGTTCTTTCTTTAGCATGACACAGAACCTCCCTGCTGAACACACGTATTAGTTAAAATTCAAAACTACAAATAAAGGCAGAATGCTTTTATGACACTTGTCGCTTTGCATATAAACCATACAGCATAAGCATGTTGGAAGCTGCGAATGATTGGCGGTGACTGACATATAGAACACTTTTATGGGTTACTTTAATATATGTCTACAGATGATTCCTGCATATTTCAAAAGAGAAGCCAATATAGCTTTAGGCACTCCAACAATCTGCCTGAGCTCCTTTCCTATGTGGGTTATACACATCTTATCTTAGAACAAGGTCTCACTATCTGTAACGTCCTTTAAAATGTTTGACATGTCCATTCAATCAAAACATACAAAGAACAGTAATGTTGTTTTTTTTTGTTTAAAAAGGGATATCTAAAATAAAATCAGTTCAGTTAAATTACATGGACAGTAGGGATGTAAATCTTACAACAATCCACGATATTTCAAATTAGATTCTTGAAGAAAAAATTTGATTCAGAATCAATTCAACACGATTCTCGATTCAAACAGATTCCCACATAATAATAATTGGTATAAAAATGATAATAAAATATTTTCAAAACAGGTTACAGGTCATGAAATCTCCTCTTGGCTGCTGACATATGAAGTATACGCACAACAAGTAAGCGTTAAGATGGTCTTCAAATAAATGTGTATTAATTCTCGAAAACATTTTTATCGATTTAGAATCAAATATATACCAATCCCACGAATCGGATAAGTGGGTACAGAGAATCCCCAAAAAAACATTTGTTTCCTCTGTCAAGAAAGTTCATTGTGTGTCTAATTAAATTAAAATAAATTTGTCTGAAAGATTTTAGTGTGTGTACTTTTTGAGCACATTCAACTGATAACCGTGATCATTTTAGTCACAATAAGCGGGATATGAACATTTTTAGGCCGTTACATTCCTAGAATCAAAAAAAAAAAAGACTGGCAAAATTCAACTTCATGGCAAAGACTACTTCCAGGTAGAGATGTCCGATAACATCGGCCTGCCGATATTATTGGCCGATAAATGCTTTAAAATGTAATATCGGAAATTATCGGTATCAGTTTCTACCTCCCGATTTTCCCAGGAGACTCCCGAATTTCAGTGCCCCTCCCGAAAATCTCCCAGGGAAACCATTCTCCCGATTTCCACCCAGTGAACATTATTGGGGGCGTGTCTTAAAGGCACTGCCTTTAGTGTCCTCTACAAACTGTCGTCACGTCCGCTTTTCCTCCATACAAACAGCGTGCCGGCCCAGTCACAAAATATATGCGGCTTTTACACACACATAAGTGAATGCAAGCATACTTGATCAACAGCCATACAGGTCACACTGAGGGTGGCTGTATAAACAACTTTAACACTGCTACGAATATGCGCCACATTGTGAACCCACACCAAACAAGAATGACAAACACATTTAATGCACTTTGTGAAAGTCAAAGTATAGTATTTCCCATAGTTGTAGTGCGTATCAGGATTATCTCAGGGAGAGCATGTCCCAAATTCCAAGCTGCTGTTTTGAGGCATGTTAAAAAAAATAATGCACTTTGTGACTGCAATAATAAATATGGCAGTGCCATGTTGGCATTTTTTTTCCCATTACTGGAGTTGAAGTTGTTCTCTTATTTTGGAAAACCTTGTTTTTGATTGATTGATTGATTGAAACTTGTATTAGTAGATTGCACAATACAGTACATATTCCGTACAATTGACCCCTAAATGGTAACACCCGAATAAGTTTTTCAACTTGTTTAAGTCGGGGTCCACGTTAATCAATTCATGGTAAAGTTACATTGTTTGATGCATCCAGCGGGGCACCACAACAAAATTAGGCATAATAATGTGTTAATTCCTCGACTGTATGTATCGGTATCGGTTGATATCGGGGCGTTGTTTAGGGGCGGTATGGCGTAGTGGGTAGAGCGGCCGTGCCAGAAACCTGAGGGTTGCAGGTTCGCTCCCCGCCTCTTGACATCCAAATCACTGCCGACACTTCACCCTTGCCCCCGGTGCCGCTCACACTGGTGAATGAATGATGAATGAATGATAGGTGGTGGTCGGAGGGGCCGTAGGCGCAAACTGGCAGCCTCGCTTCCGTCAGTCCACCCCAGGGCAGCTGTGGCTACAAATGTAGCTTACCACCACCAGGTGTGAATGAATGATGGGTTCCCACTTCTCTGTGAGCACTTTGAGTATCTAATAATAGAAAAGCGCGATATAAAATCTAATCCATTATTATTATTATTATTATATCGGAATCGGTAATTAAGAGTTGGACAATATCGGAAATCGGCAAATGTAGCTTACCACCACCAGGTGTGAATGAATGATGGGTTCCCACTTCTCTGTGAGCACTTTGAGTATCTAATAATAGAAAAGCGCGATATAAAATCTAATCCATTATTATTATTATTATATCGGAATCGGTAATTAAGAGTTGGACAATATCGGAAATCGGCAAAAAAGTCATTATCGGACATCTCTACTTCCAGGCTATGTCAACACACCGCAGTCTGTACACTCCTGCCATTTAATGTCTTGGAATTGCAACTGCATGCAAGGTCTACTTTATAATACAGTACAGTACTTACAAATGAGACACAGAAGTGTAAGAAAACAAGATAACTCGACAGCACATCTCAGTGTTAAAAGTTAAATAAAAAAATAAAAGATTTATTCTTCCATCCTACCACATTTCGTGAGCCATTTGAACACACTAGGACCAGTATCAATTTAAATGGGAAAGCTACCCATTGTATTAGAAACGCTGATAGACTGCTGCTTTTAAAAGGTTTACTGAGAAACCGTAATAGGTAGCCATTAATAGCCATTACTGACCTCCGGCTTTTACAACCAACATGACTAACCATATTAACCCATAACTGCCATTATTAACATAAATAACCCAGTTCATTCCAAAACAGCAACTCTTTTCTTGCCATTACCTTGTTTTAGTGACTTCAATGCTACAGGGACAAAGCTTATGGTTCTGCATCAGCAGTTTTATTGTTCATTTCATTTTATGCAACTTTTCATTAATTCTTCTGGAAAAGGACATTTTATATGGAAGTATTATTGTAGCAAAATTATTTGCAAATGTGTATCTCAATCTGTGCGCATGAAGAGCAATTCACGCGCGTGTGTGTACTAGTGTGTGTGTCTGTATATCAATACAAGTGTGTGTAATCAGTGCGTTTTAAGTTGTCTGTATGTCCTTAATCAGAAAGAACTCTCTATAGATTGTCTACTTACAAAACCCAAAACCAGTAAAGTTGGCACATGGTGTAATTCGTAAATAAAAATAGAATACAATGATTTGCTAATTATTTTCAACTTATATTCAATTGAATGGACTGCAAAAACAAGATATTTAATGTTTAAACTGAGAAACTTAATTTTATTTTGCAAATAATTATTAACTTAGAATTTAATGGCAGCAAAAAAATTGGCACAGGGACATTTTTACCACTGTGTTACATGGCCTTTCCTTTTAACAACACTCGGTAAATGTTTGGGCACTGAGGAGACACATTTTGCGCCACGCATTTTCAATGGGAGACAGGTCTGGACTACAGGAAGGCCAATCTTTTACTATGAAGCCACGCTGTTGTAACACGTGGCTTGGAATTGTCTTGCTGAAATAAGCAGGGGCGTCAATGATAACATTGCTAGGATGGCAACATATGTTGCTCCAAAACCTGTATGTACCTTTCAGCATTAATGGCGCCTTCACAGATGTGTAAGATACCCATGCCTTGGGCACTAATACACCCCCATACCATCACAGATGCTGGCTTTTGAACTTTGCGCCTATAACAATCCGGATGGTTGTTTTCCTTTGTTCCAGAGGACACAACGTCCACAGTTTCCAAAAACAATTTGAAATGTGGACTCGTCAGACCACAGAACACTTTTCCACTTTGCAACGGTCCATCTTAGATGAGCTCGGGCCCAGCGAAGCCGGCAGCGTTTCTGGGTGTTGTTGATAACTGGCTTTAGTTTTAACTTACACTTACAGATGTAGCGAGCAACTGTAGTTACTGAGAGTGGTTTTCTGAAGTGTCCTGAGCCATGCGGTGATATCCTTTACACACTGATGTCGGTTTTTGACGCAGTACCGCCCGAGGGATCGAAAGTCTGTAATATCATCGCTTCCGTGCAGTGATTTCTCCAGATTTTCTGAACCTTTTGATGATATTACGGACCGTAGATGGTGAAACCCCTAAATTCAATAGCTCGTTGAGAAATGTTGTTGTTTAACTGTTCGACAATTTGCTCTCGCATTGGTTCACAAGCTCGCCCCATCCTTGTTTGTAAATGACTGAGCATTTCATGGAAGCTGCTTTTATAGCCAATCATGGCACCCACCTGTTCCCAATTAGCCTGTTCACCTGTGGAATGTTCCAAATAAGTGTTTGATGAGCATTCCTCAACTTCTTCTGTCTTTTTTGCCACTTGTGCCAGCTTTTTTTAAACATGTTGCAGGCATCACATTCCAAATGAGCTAATATTTGCAAAAAATAACAAAGTTTTCCAGTTTGAACTTTAAGTATCTTGTCTTTGCAGTCTATTCAATTGAATAAAGGTTGAAAAGAATTTGCAAATCATTGTATTCTGTTTTTTATTTACCATTTACACAACGTGCCAACTTCACTGGTTTTGGGGTTTGTACATGTGACTTTTGGGTCACTTCTGCCGTGTACGATTTGAGCGACCGCATCCAGATTCGTGAGCGTGTAATACAACTTGTGCGCGCGCATTCATAAGTGGCTGCGTGTAATACAATCTGCGTGCGCGTATCTGAGATGTGCCTACATTTAACAAACCAAAGAAGACATCACAGAATTTAAACCAATCAGAAACAACGCACAGTTGTGGTGTGTGAAAAAGAGACGTCAAGACCCGCCTTCCGTTCTTTCTGATTGGTTTGTATTGCGTAGTGCAGGGGACGGCAACCCAAAATGTTGAAAGAGCCAAATTGGACCAAAAATACAAAAAAAAATCTGTCTGGAGCCGCAAAAAATTAAAAGCCATATTATATACAGATAGTGTGTCATGAGATATACATTGAATTAAGAGGACTTAAAGGAAACTAAATGACCTCAAATATAGCTACAAATGAGGCATTATGATGCAATATGTACATATAGCTAGCCTAAATAGCATGTTCGTATCGATTAGCTTGCAGTCATGCATTGACCAAATATGTCTGATTAGCACTCCAACAAGTCAATAACATCAACAAAACTCACCTTTCATGCACAACCTTAAAAGTTTGGTGGACAAAATGAGACAGAAAAAGAAGTGGCATAAAACATGTCCTAGAAAGTTATACATGTAAACAAACTATGGTGAGTTCAAGGACCGCCAAAATTAGTATATATATACATGTATATATATATATACATATATACATATATATACATATATATATATATATATATATATATATATATATATATATATATAAAAATTATATATATATATATATATATATATATATATATATATATGTATATATATACTAATTTTGGCGGTCCTTGAACTCACCATAGTTTGTTTACATGTATAACTTTCTAGGACATGTTTTATGCCACTTCTTTTTCTGTCTCATTTTGTCCACCAAACTTTTAAGGTTGTGCATGAAAGGTGAGTTTTGTTGATGTTATTTACTTGTTGGAGTGTGTATGAAATACTTGACTTGGTGAATTCTAGCTGTCAATATACTCCTCCCCTCTTAACAACGCCCCGCCCCACCCCTGACCACGCCCCCCACCCCCCACATCCCGAAATCGGAGGTCTCAAGGTTGGCAAGTATGTTTTACTATGACTCCTTAATCAGTGTGCTTATTCTACTGTCATTTGTTAAGAATTGTATTTTTTGGATATTAATCATGAAATGATGTTACAGGACTACATAATTGCTAAAAAAAATATTTATTTTACGGACAGAAAGTTAATAAACACTTCATCTCATGCAACATGTAAATGTTTTAAGGGGAACTAAATGTGATCTCTGAAAGGGGTACCCAATCTTTCCAAAGCAGGACCCCCACCCAGGCATAAAATACTATGGCATAGCTGATTAAAAAAAAACCAATATCTAAGTGGGCCAAATCACATATATTAGAAAATAATCTCTTGAAATTGACTAGTCACTTGATTATAATAATAAGACATTTAAATTGTTATGTCAGGTTTGAGATAAATGTGCTGCTGGTATGACCACAGTGTGCACATCTGTATTCCACTGAATGCTCAGGGTGTTTGTGCGTTTGCTCACACACATGAAAAATTAGAGGGAACATTGACGTCGAGTGGGTCTGACCTAATATTGTGAAAGTCAAGTCCATAGTGGATCTAACATAATAGTGATCTAACATAACTAGTGGTGAATATAAGGAAAGGCAAGGGGGAGTTATAGACAAGACAACTTTTTTTTACACATTTAAATTGCTGTTCAGGCAGGCAACTCTTTCACGGCAGAAGTGTCGCAAAAGTCACATGTAAAAGACAGCCAACAGAGGGTTCCTGCTTCTCACAGATCATAGATACGCACGTGCAGATTTTATTACACGCATTCTCGACTGAATGCGCGCACACGTATTACACACTCACGAACCTGGATGTGCTCGCTCAAATCGTACATGGCAAAAATGACGCAAAAGTCACATCTAAGTAGACAGCCTATTGGGGGTTCTTTCTGATTGGAGACAGACAACTTAAAACAAATGTATGCAGATCTGAAGACACACACTCTAGTTGATATACAGACACACACCTACAAGAGACAGGATGGCCGACAAGAGGATTCACTTTGTTTAATTCATTCCGCTGTAGATTGCTCAAAAAGTTATGAGCAGTTCGGGGAAATGTCATAAATGGGATACGAAACATAATTTCTTGTACACTACAAGCCTCAACTTCTATGTGTGTGGATGCCAGCCTCCCTGCCTTCACCCACAGAGACAAAGAGAGTGGGTGGCTGACACGATGTTTCTTTCATTCTATGGGCACATTTTTGTAAAACATTCAGAAAACGTCAGACATAGGATAAGAAACAAGTAAACACATTTTGGGGCTGATCCGAATTACCGTTTGGATTAAGGACTTTTTTTTTTTACAGTTGGGAGGTACCCATTGAACTGATTAAAATTCATTTAATTGAGAGATGTTAATCTGAAATACAAGTGTTTTCAGTTAAGAGCTCCGTCACAAAACCAATTAAGCTTGTAAGTTGAGGTATCATTGTACTAAATATATTTAATACTATGTTGGTCATGTGAAAATCATTCATTGTACATTATATGCAAAAAAAAATGCATGTGAAATCGCAATCACAATATTGATGAAAACTTTTAATTACAGTATTTTCCCAAATTAATCAACCCTATATGACATAGGCCTCGAGAAATAGTAACTCCCCACACCTGTTTTTGTGAGACCAATTTGTACCAATTCAGGGTTTTTCCTGCGTTCAAAATTGCGTGGTGGCCGCCTCCAGCTAATTTTGTGCCACCCTCAGCCAGAGTGATTGATATCGCTCAACACAGCGTAAAGCTCCGGCTGTGCTGATTGAGCGATTGATGTCCCTCTGCGGCAGCTACGTATTTTAACTGCAGTTGCAGGGTTGCGCCCCTATAGAGGCGCTATATCGACAGCAGTGCACCAGAAAGACCTGAAGCAACTACCGAAGAAGTAAAACTTTTGTCCACAGAGCGCTTGAAGGCTGAGTGTCTCAAGCAAAAGTGGCCCCCACCACACAAGCTATGAGCCCATCATCACAGGTGTCAAACTCAAGGCCCGGTGGCCAGATGTGGCCCACGGCATTATTTAATCTGGCCCGCAAACACCTGGAAATGATATGTGTCAATAAAGTACTTAATATTTTCTCATTAAATATAATGGTTTTTTTTCATTTTTACAGAAAAAATATATGTACTGCTTGAAATTGCATGCCTTTTAAACTTTAAGAGTATCCATTATTGCAACAAACATTACAGTATATTATAATACTCTCCAAACATTTTTGACAAGACGTGGTCTATGGGTTGTTCGTTTTCCCGAGTTGCAAGGAAGGTTGGAGTGGACAAGACGTGCAGGTAAAGACATGATTTTATTTTAACACTAACAAAAGGTACAAAACTAAAGGCGCGCACAAAGCGGAAGTACAAACTTGGTTAAGAAAACAAAAACTAGAACTTGGGCAAAAAACTATGAACATGAAACAAATAAACACTTACTGTGACAAGAATATAGATAAAACTCACTTGGCATGGAACTATGGTAGCATGGGTAACATGGGTAGCAGAAGTCAAACAGAGTTAATGTCGCCAGGCTGACTTCCTGGCAACTATCGGCTTAAATAGTCTTGAACATGATTAATGACAGTTGTGTGAGTCCAAATGAATCCGGTGCGTGACATGAGGACAGGTGAAAACTAATGGGTTGTCATGGAAACAAAAACAAACAAGAGTGCACAAAGAGTCCAAAACCCAAACCGAACATAACCAAACTAAACATGATCACCAAGACATGACAATTTTTTGTCTAAATAAAAATAAATACTTAAATATCTGCTTGACTGATGATTTTACAGCAAACTACCCATCAAATTAATAAACATGACAATACATTTTACAGTGTTCTTTACAGTATATAAAAAACTACCATTTTTTTTTTGCGTTAAAATTCTGGTGCATGGTCAGAATTAGAGCTGCAGTTATCGAATATTTTAGTAATCGAGTATTCTATCGAATATCCCGATTGATTAATCGAGTAATCAAATAAATCATATTTTTGTTTAATTAAGGTTTAATTATACATGTTAAGATGTGCCCTGAATTATTGCGTTTGGCCTAATTGTCTTATTTCCTAAACGCCTGTTTTCAATATTGAAGGCTGACACGCACAGCTAAAATGCGTCCGTGGTTGATTGTGCCAATTTGTGTGTGCTAAAAAAAACCAAGTGTGTTCACAGCCCTATGTGCTGTGACCGCATAAACGAAGTTCTAGTCTCTCCTGCATTTTTGATGATTATTATACGGTGCCGTTTAAACGTTGGTTTCTCCACGCAAATCCGCTGAGCTGTTTTACATTTAATAATAGATGACTTACCTCGCCTCTGGACGTCCCTCAAATCGGATGCTTTCTCGACAGGTGCTACAGCATTGAACTTGTGCTATTGTGCTATGCGAGCTCCACTTTGCAATGTTTGCATACGACTGCGTTTTCCTCTGATTTTAGTGTGGAGTGTTCCCACACCTTAGACAACTTGCGTCGCTTCTTAATTCCCTCGTTTTGCTATGGCTCTTGTCCATTGCTTCCTGCGGCATCTGCCATTACGAGTTATGTCGGCGAAAACGTTTTCTAAACTCAAGCATATTTAAAAGAGCGGTGTTGTGCAGTGCAGGGGGCGTATGATCTGTGACGTAAACACGCTGTGCAACACCTAAACAGTCCGTGCGAAACGTGAGCTTTGATTACTGTTTATTAAACGAAAAAATATAAAAAATTAACGACGCCTCGAGGCAGCAAAAATTCCTCGAATATATTTTGTAATCGAATTACTCGAGGAATCGTTTCAGCTCTATTTAGGGTTGTACCACCTCTGCCTCAATTTGAGCCAGGGAAAAACCCTGACCATGCTGTGGATAATAGTCACTAGCTCCCTCTGAACATCATCAATTCACAACAGCACTTTTCCAGGGCATTTTGCACACGGTAGAGCCAAAGAACCACAGTCCTCACTCATTTTGATTGAACTCCACATGAGAAGGCAAGGAAGAAACATGTCGGAACATTTGTTGATTGCAACTTTGTGAGAGCAGTTTAGGGTCGGATCCAGCATGACAGTCAGTCAGGGGTAATGAATGGCATGCTTGAATATGGAAGTACCACAGAGCCCTGACCTAAACCCCGTCAAACACAGCAGAACTTGAACAGAGATTAGGATCTAGCAGGCAGTCTATTAAAGGGGAACATTATCACAATTTCAGAAGGGTTAAAACCATTAAAAATCAGTTCCCAGTGGCTTATTTTATTTTTCGAAGTTTTTTTCAAAATTTTACCCATCACGCAATATCCCTAAAAAAAGCTTAAAAGTGCCTGATTTTAACCATCGTTATATACACCCGTCCATTTTCCTGTGACGTCACACAGTGATGCCAATACAAACAAACATGGCGGATAGAACAGCAAGCTATAGCGACATTAGCTCGGATTCAGACTCGGATTTCAGCGGTTTAAGCGCTTCAACAGATTACGCATGTATTGAAACGGATGGTTGTAGTGTGGAGGCAGGTAGCGAAAACGAAATTGAAGAAGAAACTGAAGCTATTGAGCCATATCGGTTTGAACCGTATGCAAGCGAAACCGACGAAAACGACACGACAGCCAGCGACACGGGAGAAAGCGAGGACGAATTCGACGATCGCCTTCTAACCAACGATTGGTATGTGTTTGTTTGGCATTAAAGGAAACTAACAACTATGAACTAGGTTTACAGCATATGAAATACATTTGGCAACAACATGCACTTTGAGAGTGCAGACAGCCCATATCAGGCGCGCTAAGAACATATATTTTTCCACGATTTCAGCACTCAGGTTAACCATACCTAAATACACACAAAATACTGCATTACACAAGACTACCCGAATGTACTCGAATGATTGAAAAAAATAAATGTTTTTAAGCTAAATTATTGGTAAACACAGTTTATATATAATAATTTAAGTAAAACCGCGAGTAATGAATAAAGTTTTCATCAATTAATATATTCTGTAGACATACCCTCATCCGCTCTCTTTTCCTGAAAGCTGATCTGTCCAGTTTTGGAGTTGATGTCAGCAGGCCAGGGAAGCTAGGGTCTTTATCGTTGGAAATGCATCTGCTTTGAGTGTCGCAGGATATCCACACATTCTTGCCATCTCTGTCATAGCATAGCTTTCGTCGGTAAAGTGTGCGGAACAAACGACTGACCATTTCGTCGGCTTTCCCCACACCCTTGTATTTTGAACAAATTTCGTCCAATTTTTTGCCACTTTCGCATCTTTGGGCCGCTGGTGCAACTTGAATCCGTCCCTGTTCGTGTTGTTACACCCTCCGACAACACACCGACGAAAGTGAGAAAATGGCGGATTGCTTCCCGATTTGACAACACGTTGTGACGTCATCGCTCCAAGAGCGAATAATAGAAAGGCGTTTAATTCGCCAAAATTCACCCATTTAGAGTTCGGAAATCGGTTAAAAAAATATATGGTCTTTTTTCTGCAACATCATTGTATATATTAACGCTTACATAGGTCTGGTGATAATGTTCCCCTTTAAGTATGTCACACATGCTTATTTTGATGAATGGACAAAAATTCTGAACATTCCTTCAACAGTGGGAGCAGTTGGAGCTACAAAGAGCGCACCGACTCCAAACGTTCTTCTATTCCTTCTGAAAACACACGGAGGGCACTAATGAACATGCCAAATCTCATTTAAGCTCCAAGCAGAGAGTCATCAAACACACTTGCCACTCTATGGAGTTGAAAGTATCAGCAGCGGGCATATCGCAACGCTTAGCAATCACACTTGCAAGAGGTTTCATCACCAACAATCCCGCCCCGTTGCAAGGAATGAGGGAGCGAGGGGCGGGGGGGGGGACATATATTGATCTTGCTCTCCCTTTCTTCCAGGCATTTCCCGCGTGAAGCTTAAGCAGCACTTTTGTGGACAAATCCTGCGTTTGTGTTCCTTTCTGGAGGCTATTAATTGTCCTGAATAGGCGTAAACTACTCCCCAGGCACAGCTGTGTGTTGGCCATACAGAGGTGTTATGGGCCACAAGCTGTGCAAAGTCTTGCTTCGTGTTTCGTCAACCGTACATTAAATTCTAGCGCCGCGCATGCAGTATCCCACCCTTATTTTCCCTGTAATACCTCAATGTAAGAGGTAATAAATCTCGGCAGATGTCCACCACTACCTGCCTGCAGCAACACACCTCTGGCAGCTCCACCAGGCTCTTACACGGGTCCTCATCCATTCTTGTTACCTGCATAGGAAAGGCAGCGACGAGGCTTTATTGCAAAGCCGAGCACCTGCCTTCTAAACACATTTAAATGCAACACACACACACACACACACACACACAGACGCGCGCGCTCAAGGACGATGATGAAATAAGTTGGCTTGGCAAGCAAGAACGGGAGAAACTTCTATCTGCCTATAAATGCTCAACAGTTTCCAAGGTGACATTTTCACACACAAAAAAACACAAAAAATGGCGCCGGGATTCTCCGTGGATAATTCATTACCTGCCCTCCATGCAGGCTAATGGGCTGAAAATTTCATAATGCCACTCGCGGGGAGAAACAAGAGCATCTGCCAAATCAAAATAAGAGAAATGGAGTGTTAAATTGTGTTAAATGTTGTCACAAGAGAGCTGGATAAATGCCCAAACACAAAACACAAAGGTAAATACGTACAACTGTGCAAGGAATAACAAATTACATTTACAAATAGGGTGCTGTAATATGAAAACAATTTCAGTTTTTTTAAAGGATATAATTTGTGATATTACAAGATTAAAGTTGTCCAAGTAAGTGATAGCATTACAAGGATCATGAGGCAATAACAAGATAACAGGGAATGTATTTACAGAAAAAGGGTTGTGATACAACAAATAAGTTGCTGTTTTTTCACAGTTTTGATATATTTGGAAAGAGATTTAACCATGTAACATCTTGCAATATTTGCACTAGGGATGATCGAATCAGGGTTTTATGCTCTGCCGATTCCAACACCGATCACATGTATTAACTGTAAATGTTTCAATGTATTGATGGTGAGTGCTATCGACAATACCAACACAATATTTAAACTAATTCCTTATTATCTTTTATTATGTACAATAATAACAATAACTAAAAAAAATCAAAATCAAAATAGTATCGACGATGCATTGAAAACATTTTTGTCCTCAAAATCCTCCTTTGTCCAGGGTAAACATTAACAAAAACAATGATTTCATAATTTTGAGAAAATGAAAATATTGTATTTATATCCGCCCCTTTAAGTGTTGTTTACGGACTGTGACACATCCACAGTTGCTGTTTTATTATCCTCTCTCTAGACTCTTATTCATTTATTTGATAATTTCCTGTTATTAAAAGTTTACTTTCTGCTGTAATGTGGTTCCATCTGCACTTCTTAAAGGGGCACATTATCACAATTTCAGAAGGGTTAAAACCATTAAAAATCAGTTACCAGTGGCTTATTTTATTTTTCGAAGTTTTTTTCAAGATTTTACCCATCACGCAATATCCCTAAAAAAAGCTTCAAAGTGCCTGATTTTAACCATCGTTATATACACCCGTCCATTTTCCTGTGACGTTACACAGTGATGCCAATACAAACAAACATGGCGGATAGAACAGCAAGCTATAGCGACATTAGCTCGGATTCAGACTCGGATTTCAGCGGCTTAAGCGCTTCAACAGATTACGCATGTATTGAAACGGATGGTTGTAGTGTGGAGGCAGGTAGCGAAAACGAAATTGAAGAAGAAACTGAAGCTATTGAGCCATATCGGTTTGAACCGTATGCAAGCGAAACAGACGAAAACGACACGACAGCCAGCGACACGGGAGAAAGCGAGGACGAATTTGACGATCGCCTTCTAACCAACGATTGGTATGTGTTTGTTTGGCATTAAAGGAAACTAACAACTATGAACTAGGTTTACAGCATATGAAATACATTTGGCAACAACATGCACTTTGAGAGTGCAGACAGCCCAGTTTTCATCAATTAATATATTCTGGAGACATACCCTCATCCGCTCTCTTTTCCTGAAAGCTGATCTGTCCAGTCCAGTTGGAAATGCATCTGCTTTGAGTGTCGCAGGATATCCACACATTCTTGCCATCTCTGTCGTAGCATAGCTTTCGTCGGTAAAGTGTGCGGAACAAACGTCCAATTTCTTGCCACTTTCGCATCTTTGGGCCACTGGTGCAACTTGAATCCATCCCTGTTCATGTTGTTACACCCTCCGACAACACACCGACGAGGCATGATGTCTCCAAGGTACGGAAAACAGTCGAAAAAAACGAAAAATAACAGAGCTGATTTGACTCGGTGTTTGTAATGTGTTTGAGAAAATGGCGGATTGCTTCCCGATGTGACGTCACAACGTGACGTCATCGCTCCGAGAGCGAATAATAGAAAGGCGTTTAATTCGCCAAAATTCACCCATTTAGAGTTCGGAAATCAGCTAAAAAAATATATGGTCTTTTTTCTGCAACATCAAGGTATATATTGACGCTTACATAGGTCTGGTGATAATGTTCCCCTTTAAACTTTACTTGGCACTTAATTATTATGTTGTTTCTAGCTAGCTTATCAGCTAGTTTGTTCATTAGCATACCTGCTCATGTCTTGCTCTCAGTGTGTAACATGTTTAGCCTCGTCCGCCAGCGATAATGATACATGATAATGATACTTAAAATACTAAGAAATGCAGTTTATTTGCTGTAGTGGAGGTGATTTTTATTAACTCAGGGGAGCGGCTCAACACTGTATGGAGACACATAAGTAACTGCTAGCCACTTGTCAGCCGGGGCACTAAAAATAAATAAAGTATCAGCCAGAGGGGATTGTCGTTTGTGATCGGTATTAAAAGGCTTTGATCGACAATGATGTACTATATCACGGAAATTGACCAATACTGACTGCTGGCCGATCAATCAGGGCATCCCTAATTTGCACATATTAAAGTGTTCATACTGAGTGCTGATGTTCCAAACTTTGAATAGTTCATTGTTTGTAGTGCTATTAGTAAAGTCTAAATTGACAGCAGTACTTGGGTATGGGTTTGTTATTGAAACTGTCTCAAAGGCTTGGCAAGTTAGCGATCAATACATTTAATTTTAGGATAATAGTTATCAACAAAGCATAGATGACTGAAATGATGATTTTACTTCTTCAGAAATCATCAGCTTTACATTTTTAACTTCCTTCCATCCATTTTCTACTGCTTGTCCCTTTCGGGGTCGCGGGGGGTGCTGGAGCCTATCTCAGCTGCATTCGGGAGGAAGTCGGAGTTTGTTTTGTTTTTTTCCTGAAACTATGTTTGAACATTTTTTTCCCCCTATATTCGGGGTGTTGTTGGTACCAAATTGTAGCTGAGATAGGCTCCAGCGCCCCCCGCGACCCCGAAGGGAATAAGCGGTAGGAAATGGATGGATGGATGGGGTTATCAACAAAGCATTGATGACTGAAATGACGATTTTACTGATTCAGAAAACATGAGCTTTACATGTTTAATTTCCTTCCATTCATTTTCTACTGCTTGTCCCTTTCGGGGTTGCGGGGGGTGCTGGAGCCTATCTCAGCTGCATTCGGGAGGAAGCCGGAGTTTTTTGTTGTTTTTTTTTTTCTAAAATAATGTGGGAAAAATAATTTTCCCATGTTGGAGGTGTTGTTGGCACCAAATGACTTCTCCCCGGAGCTTTTCGTCCGGTCACTCACACACATAAACCAGTACCTGGGGAGAGAAATGCTGGGTCAGCCGGGGGGGAGGATTATCTCAAAGGCTGGGCAAGTTAGCGATCAATACATTTAATTTTAGGATAACGGTTATCAACAAAGCATAGATGGGAATAATAACAGGGATTCCATTCAGATATTGGAGGATATAGAAATGATTCATCATAATGAAGTGGTCTGCACCAAATTCAAAAAATCACGTAACGCACATGAATTTGTACATTTTACAGTCTGTTTTAAAGTTTTCATCACCAACAATCCTGAGGAACCCAGAGTTTTTTTTAATTTTTTTAAATAATGTCTGAAAAAACAATTTTCCTATATTCAGGGTGTTGTTGGCACCAAAAAGTATAATTTTACTGAATCAGAAAACATGAACTTTTTTTTTTTTTTACAATCAGGTGTAGTTTCACTCGATATTTTTGACTTAAGACTTTGTGTCTATTATATTCCCAAGAAATCATCATAAGCAGAATGATTCCAACTTCCATATGTTGTGGTAATACATGCACATGACCCAGATTTGACAGCCACTCCATGCAGAATGCCATTATAGCATTATAATATACTGCTTAGCATGCATTCTTTTTTAAATGCATTTGATTTGACAGCTATAGGCACTCAAGTCTGAATGCACTCACACCCCGGCTGAGCACTGCTATGAAGACAACAAAGAGTGATAAATGCAAGATGATTATCACTTGATGCTCATCAGCCGCATCTCGACCCACCTCGGAGGGTCGGCGATAAACATCGATGATGCTATATTTAGGATGCAATTTTGATGATTCAGCATTCTGCAAATAACGCGACTAAACAAAAGATGTCTGAGTTTTGCTTTTTTGCCATTGTTCTAATGTTAAGACATCGATTCTGGAGCCTATCTCAGCTGCATTTGGGTGGAAGGCGGGGTACACCCTGGACAAGTCGCCACCTCATCACAGGGCCAACACAGATAGACAGACAACATTCACACTCACATTCACACACTAGGGCCAATTTAGTGTTGCCATCAACCTATCCCCAGGTGCATGCCTTTGGAATTTTTTTTTTTTTTTTTAAATAATGTCTGAAAAAACAATTTTCCTATATTCGGGGTGTTGTTGGCACCAAATGACTTCTCCCCAGAGCTTTTCTTCCTCTCACTCACACATAAACCGGTACCTGCGGAGAGACATGCTGGGGGGTAAATTATCTCACAGGCTGGGCAAGTTCGCGATCAATTCATTTAATTTTAGGATAATGGTCATCAACAAAGCATAGATGACTGAAATTATGATTTTACAGATTCAGAAAACATGAGCTTTACATTTTTAACTTCCATACATCCATTTTCTACCGTTTGTTCCTTTCGGGGTCACGGGGGGTGCTGGAGCCTATCTCAGCTGCATTCGGGCGGAAGGCGGGGTTTTTTGTTTATTTTCCCTAAAATAATGTCTGAAAAAACAATTTTCCGATGTTCGGGGTTTGCACCAAATGGCTTCTCCCCGGAGCTTTTCTTCCTGTCACTCACACACATAAACCTGGGGAGAGACGTCCATCCATCCATCCATTTTCTACCGCTTGTCCCTTTCGGGGTCGCAGGGGTTGCTGGAGCCTATCTCAGCTGTATTCGGGCGGAAGGCAGGGTACACCCTGGACAAGTCGCCACCTCATCACAGGGCCAACACAGATAGACAAACAACATTCACACTCACATTCACACACTAGGGCCAATTTAGCGTTGCCAATCAACCTATCCCCAGGTGCATGTCTTTGGAAGTGGTAGGAAGCCGGAGTTTTTTTTTATTTATAAAATAATGTCTGAAAAAACAATTTTCCTATGTTCGGGGTGTTGTTGGCACCAAATGATTTCAATCAATCAATCAATCAATTTATTTTATTCAACCAGGTAAAGATTCATTGAGATTAAAATCTCTTTTTCAAGTGTGACCTGACAAAGAGGGCGGCACAAACAAAGTTACAATAATAAATTACAACAACACAATACAACGGACCAACAGCAGTCATACCACAACAGGTGAAAAATAATTTAAAACGATTAAGTAATAATTCAATTTAAAACCAAATACATTTCCCAAGAGAACTGGTTTCTCGATCTTTTAAAATGGACTTAAACTCCCCCAAAGTGATCAATTCTGGTATAGCCTCAGATCTTTCTGGATGTCACTCCATGACCAGGGAGCTGCATAGCATATCTCCCTGGAACTTTTCTTCCTGTCACTCACACACATAAACCAGTACCTTGGGAGAGACATGTTGGGGGTGGGGAGGGGGGATTATCTCACAGGCTGGGCAAGTTAGCGATCAATACATTTAATTTTAGGATAATGGTTATCAACAAAGCATAGATGATTGAAATTATGATTTTACGGATTCAGAAAACATCAGCTTTACATTTTTAACTTCCTTCCATCCATTTTCTACTGCTTGTCCCTTTTGGGATGACGGGGGGTGCTGGAGCCTATCTCAGCTGCATTCGGGAGGAAGCCAGAGTTTGTTTTGTTTTTGTTTTTTCCTAAAATAATGCCTGAACATTTTTTTTCTTCTTCCTATATTCGGGGTGTTGTTGGTACCAAATTACTTCTCCCCGGAGCTTTTCTTCCTCTCACTCACACATAAACCAGTACCTGGGGAGAGACATGCTAGAGGGTGGGGGGAATTATCTCACAGGCTCGGCAAGTTAGCGATAAATACATTTAATTTTAGGATATTGGTTATCAACAAAGCATAGATGACTGAAATGACGATTTTACTGATTCATAAAACATGAGCTTTACATTTTTAACTTCCTTCCATCCATTTTCTACTGCTTGTCCCTTTTGGGATCACAGAGCGTGCTGGAGCCTATCTCAGCTGCATTCGGGAGGAAGCCGGAGTTTGTTTTAATTTAAATTTTAGGATAATGGTCATCAACAAAGCATAGATGACTGAAATTAGGATTTTACTGATTCAGAAAACACAAGTTTACATTTTTAACTTGATTTTTTTTTTTTTTACTCTCCATATTTTTGACTTAATTCCCATGCATTCCAAAAGACTTTGTGTCTATTATATTCTCAAGACATCATCATACGCAGAATGATTCCAACTTCCATATGTTGTGGTAATACATGCACATGACCCAGATTTGACAGCCACTCCATGCAGAATGCCATTATAGCATTATAATATACTGCTTAGCATGCATTTTTTTAAATGCATTTCATTTGACAGCTACAGGCACTCAAGTCTGAATGCACTCACACCCCGGCTGAGCACTGCTATGAAGACAACAAAGAGACGTGATAAATGCAAGATGATCATCACTTGATGCTCATCAGCCGCATCTCGACCCACCTCGGCGATAAACATCGATGATGCTATATTTAGGATGCAATTTTTGATGATTCAGCATTTCTGCAAATATAAATGCTATTAAACAAAAGACGTCTGCGTTTATGCTTTTTTTTTGGCCATTGTTCTAATGTTAAGCGATCGGTTCGGGGTTTCGGCGGCGTGAGGAGGGAGGGACATGTTGTGTATGGTAGGAAGACAATAATAATGAATGGATTAGATAGAAGGCTTTGTGTGGATGTCATGAAGAGAATAAGGCGACCAACCTGGCTGCTGCTGCTGCTGCTGTGGCGGTCAATCCTCAGCCTCGGCTCGATCGCTCTTTGCACCCCTTTGGCGGCGAGGTGATGAAGCAGCACGCTCGCATGAGTTGACACTAGACGGGTGGGAACACGCAGCCCGGTTGGACACTTCGGACATTCCACGACTCTGTCCACCCCCTTCCCTACTACCCCCCGTTTTACACGTCAAACTAAGTGTCAAACAACTAATAAACACACGAAAGGACCGGAGGAAAACCGCCCGCAGCCTCCTGAGAAAACGAAGACGAGGGAGCCTAAAGTGTAACAGATATTCAATTTAGACAAATTGTGTACAAAAGGTTAGCTTCCGTCTCAGCGCATTGGGAGACCCCTTTGTTGTCGTTTCAGTCACCGACACTATATATTTCCGCTAGGTCTCTTCAAAGTAAAATCGCGTTAATGCGTGAAGTGAGCAGCGGCTTTTACGTTGAAATGTGCCGTCGCGCCGCGGTGGTGCTGCCTTTACGCCGTGGCTAAGCTAGGCGGCTAATCCGCGAGGCTAACAGCGGGTCAGGCTGTCAAAAGAAGCCGAAAGCGGAGGCATGCACACTCAGCACAACGGCCAGCCCACCTGACTCGGGGAGTGACGTTTTCTTCAACTTGAAGCTCTCAGTGTCCTCTTCTCGAAGCGACGGAAAACATTAAAGGCACAGTTTCGCGTTTACCGAAGACCACTTTTGACAAGGAGCGCTCTCCACCACACACACACACACAAAAAAACGCCAGCTCTTGCTCTCCTTGTTGTTGATTCCTTTCTCTTGTATCACGTCATCGTGTTTGGTCATGTGACTTCATTCATGAAGACACGCATGGACCAATTTCTTTTAACAAAAATATGCCCTGATTCTCAAACAATTATACCATGAGAGTGGTTTAGTTTATACACGTGTTTACAAATGCTCAACGGTCCGAAAGGGAGTATGACGAAGCAGAGTTTATTTAATCCTACTTGTTCCTCATTAGTTTATTCAACTTCCTACTAGGGATGTCCGATAATGGCTTTTTACCGATATTCCAATATTGTCCAACTCTTTAATTACCAATACCGATATCAACCAATACCAATATCAAACAATATATGCAGTCGTGGAATTAACACATTATTATGCCTAATTTAGACAACCAGATATGGTGAAGATAAGGTACTTTAAAAAAAATAATTAATAAAATAAGATAAATAAATTAAAAAAAATGTCTTGAATAAAAAATAAAGTAAAACAATATAAAAACAGTTACATAGAAACTAGTAATTAATGAAAATGAATAAAATTAACTGTTAAAGGTTAGTACTATTAGTGGACCAGCAGCACGCACAATTATGTGTGCTTACGGACTGTATCCCTTGCAGACTGTATTGATATATAATGTAGGAACCAGAATATTAATAACAGAAAGAAACAACCCTTTTGTGTGAATTAGTGTAAATGGGGGAGGGAGTTTTTTGGGGTTGGTGCACTAATTGTAAGTGTATCTTGTGTTTTTTATGTTGATTTAATAAATAAAACAAAAAAACAAACAAACAAAAAAACGATACTGATAATAAAAAAAACGATACCGACAATTTCGATATTATATTTTAACGCATTTATCGGCCGATAATATCGGCAGGCCGATATCGGTTTATTCAACTTCCAACTACTACCCTGTAGCTCAGGGGTGTCCAAACTTCTTCCCAAACTAATACTGTATAGAAATCCCTCGTTTATCGCTATTAATTGGTAATAAATTAATTTCCGCGAAGTAGGAATAATTAATTATAAATCAAATATGTTCATAGTTCGAGCACATAAAACCTTTTCTTAACATTATGAGAGCACTTTAGATACTTATACTTATACTCAAATAAAGCCAGAAATCTTGGGGTTATTTTAGATTCTGATTTACATTTCGACAGTCACATCAAATCAGTAACAAAATCGGCCTACAATCACCTCAAAAATGTTATAAGACTTAGAGGGCTCATGTCAGCTCAAGACTTAGAAAAACTTGTACATGCCTTTATTACCATGATGGGTCCGGCAACACCGATGCATCGGCGCATGCGTAGGCTAGACTATTGTAATGGTCTCCTTGCAGGTCTTCCCAAAAAAACTGTCAGGCAGCTACAGCTTGTTCAGAACGCTGCTGCTAGAGTTCTAACAAAGACCAAAAAATGTGAGCACATTACACCAATTCTGAAATCCTTACAATGGCTCCCTGTACATCAGAGAATTGATTTCAAAATCCTCCTGCTCACATATAAATCACTACATGGTCTAGGGCCGAAGTATATCACTGATATGCTCCCACTATATAAGCCCTCTAGATCACTAAGATCTTCTGAGACCAATCTGTTAGCGGTTCTCAGAGTAAACTCAAATCAAGGGAGAGCATCATTCAGTTACTATGCAACAAATAGCTGGAATAAACTTCCTGAAGATGTCAGACTTTCCCCAACTCTGACTACTTTTAAAACTAGACTGAAAACTTTTATGTTCACCTTAGCTTTCAGCTAAATCTTTTAATCTTTTAACTTTTAACGTCCGCACTGTTTTTATTTTTATTGTCTGCATTTTAATTTTGCTTTTATTTTCTTTCATTTCACTTTGTTGTCTGTGAAGCACTTTGAGTCTGCCTTGTGAATGAAAAGTGCTATACAAATAAAGTTGCCTTGCCTTGCCTTGCCTAGATCAGTGTTTTTCAACCTTTTTTGAGTCAAGGCGCATTTTTTTCATTGAAAAAATCCGGAGGCACACCACCAGCAGAAATCATTAAAAAATGAAACTCAGTACACAATAAAAAGTCGTTGTCGCAATTGTTGGATATGAATTGAAACCTTATAACCAACCATGCATCAATATAGCTCTTTTCACAAAGTAGGTGTACTGTCACGACGTGACTTATTTGGAGTTTTCCTGTGTGTAGTGTTTTAGTTCTTGTCTTGCGCTCCTATTTTGGTGGCTTTTCCTGTTGCAGTTTCATATGTTCCTTTGAGCGCTATTCCCCGCACCTGCTTTGTTTTAGCAATCAAGAATATTTAAGTTGTTGCTATCTTTTTTTGTGTGGACATTGTTGTCATGTCATGTACGGATGTACTTTGTGGACGCCGTCTCTGCTCCACACGCTGTAAGTTTTTGCTGTCGTCCAGCATTCTGTTGTTGTTTACTTTGTAACCAGTTCGGGTTTAGTTTCGTTCTACATAGCCATCCCTAAGCTTTAATGGCTTTTCTTAGGGGCACTCACTTTTTGTTTGTTTTTGGTTTAAGCACTAGATACTTTTTTACCTGCATATTGCAATCACGACAAACCATCGTCGTCTCACACGACCTGTTCCCGACGTCTACAAAGCAATTAGCTACCGGCTTCCACCTACTGATATGGAAGAGTATAACATGGTTACTCTGCCGAGCTCTAGACAGCACCGACACTCAACAACGGCACATTATTTGCAGATTATAATTACTGGTTTGCAAAAAATATTTTTAACCCAAATAGGTGAAACTGCATAATCTCCAACGGCCCACCAGACTGTATCTCACGGCACAGTGGTTGAAAAACACTGCTCTAGATATAAAATAACACAGTTTAATAATCTTTACATGTATTTAATCCAATATAGTAACGCTTCCTGAGGCTGAGCCAATCAATGGCTAAGATACTGAACAGCGTGATCTGATTGGTTTGGTATCATCTAGTGGCCAATGCTATTGTCGTATTGATATTTCTAGCATATGTTACTATTTTTTTTAAATGTCTAAATATGCTTAATTTAGGGCAAACATTCGTATAATATGCTTAAAAAATAACATGCCACGTGGCCAAGCCGTAGTATTTGTGTGGCGAGGGACGACTAGTTTGGGGGCCATTTATGAATTTTGAAACAGGTTGAAATGCAAGGAAGTTAAATATATCAGGGGAAACAGCCTGCATGCCACCCTTGTGATAAAGTGGTTAAACTTTGCATTTATCATCACATTTTGCCACATGTGATCAATTTGTTTTGTGTTCACCTATTTTAATAATTGAGATGAAGAGCGCAGTAAAGGACACAATATTTAGTCATAATTTTTGCACTTAAGACACTTTTCTATGACTTTAACCGCATACTTTTTGTGTTTGATATTGTCATTACTGCCACAAGTGGTAGAACAGTGAATTACAACTGACCATATGGACCACTAATGGCCACTTGCGGCCCAACAGTGGGCCCTATTGTTAAGAAACACTGCTTGTTCCTCATTAGTTTATTCAACTTCCTACTACTACCCTCTAGCTCAGGGGTGTCCAAACTTTTTCCCAAACGAATACTGTATAGAAATCCCTCGTTTATCGCTGTTAATTGGTAATAAATTAATTTCCGTGAAATAGGAATCATTCATTATAAATCAAATATGTTCATAATTCGAGCATATAAAACCTTTTTTAACATTATGAGAACCCTCTAGATATGAACTAACACAGTTTAATCATCTTTACATGTATTTCAGGCAAAACTGGACAATCATGCACTATATTAAAGGCCTACTGAAACCCACTACTACCGACCACGCAGTCTGATAGATTATATATCAATGATGAAATCTTAACATTGCAACACATGCCAATACAGCCGGGTTAGCTTACTAAAGTGCAATTTTAAATTTCGCGCGAAATATCCTGCTGAAAACGTCTCGGTATGATGACGTCAGCGCGTGACGTCACGGATTGTAGAGGACATTTTGGGACAGCATGGTGGCCAGCTATTAAGTCGTCTGTTTTCATCGCAAAATTCCACAGTATTCTGGACATCTGTGTTGGTGAATCTTTTGCAATTTGTTCAATGAACAATGGAGACAGCAAAGAAGAAAGTTGTAGGTGGGAAGCGGTGTATTGCAGCCGACTGCAGCAACACAAACACAGCCGGTGTTTCATTGTTTACATTCCCGGAAGATGACAGTCAATCTTTACCATTGGCCTGTGGAGAACTGGGACAACAGAGACTCTTACCAGGAGGACTTTGAGTTGGATGCGCAGACGCGGTACCGTGAGTACGCATGCAGCTGCGGCTTCCAAACATTTGATCGCTTGCCCGTACGTGCGTGCCGCTGTGTGCATGTCACATGCGTAACTTTGGGGACTTTGGGGAAATATATGTGCTGTATGAACTTTGGGGAGGTGAACGGTACTTTGGGCTGTGGGATTGAGTGTGTTGTGCAGGTGTGTGAGTTGTATTAGCGGGTTACTCAGTGGCCTAGTGGTTAGAGTGTCCGCCCTGAGATCGGTAGGTTGTGAGTTCAAACCCCGGCCGAGTCATACCAAAGACTATAAAAAAATGGGACCCATTACCTCCCTGCTTGGCACTCAGCATCAAGGGTTGGAATTGGGCGTTAAATCACCAAAATGATTCCCGGGCGCGGCCACCGCTGCT
Organism: Nerophis lumbriciformis; assembly: GCF_033978685.3. Classification (NCBI taxonomy): domain Eukaryota; kingdom Metazoa; phylum Chordata; class Actinopteri; order Syngnathiformes; family Syngnathidae; genus Nerophis; species Nerophis lumbriciformis. The sequence continues at coordinate 17,982,543 of NC_084569.2, forward strand.
GCCCACTGCTCCCCTCACCTCCCAGGGGGTGATCAAGGGTGATGGGTCAAATGCAGAGAATAATCTCGCCACACCTAGTGTGTGTGTGACAATCATTGGTACTTTAACTTTAACTTTAACTTTATATGGACGGGAGTGGGGAGGTGTTTGTTATGCGGGATTCATTTGTGGCATATCAAATATAAGCCTGGTTGTGTTGTGGCTAATAGAGTATATATATGTCTTGTGTTTATTTATTGCTTTAGTCATTCCCAGCTGAATATCAGGTCTCACCCGCCTCTCACAGCATCTTCCCTATCTGAATCGCTCCCACTGCCCTCTAGTCCTTCACTCTCACTTTCCTCATCCACAAATCTTTCATCCTCGCTCAAATTAATGGGGAAATCGTTGCTTTCTCGGTCCGAATCGCTCTCGCTGCTGGTGGCCATGATTGTAAACAATGTGCGGATGTGAGGAGCTCCACAACCTGTGACGTCACGCGCATATCGTCTGCTACTTCCGGTACAGGCAAGGCTTTTTTATCAGCGACCATAAGTTGCGAACTTTATCGTCGATGTTCTCTACTAAATCCTTTCAGCAAAAATATGGCAATATCGCAAAATGATCAAGTATGACACATAGAATGGACCTGCTATCCCCGTTTAAATAAGAAAATCGCATTTCAGTAGGTCTTTAATTTATATTATTATGTTTTGTCAACTTGTACTTCTTTATGTCATTGCCGGAAATAAATAAATACATGAAAAAAAAAAATGAAAAATTTAATCCAATATAGTAACGCTGCCTGAGGCTGAGCCAATCAGTGGCTTAGATACTGAACAGCGTGATCTGATTGGTTTGGTCTTATCTAGTGGCCAATACTTTTGTAGTATTGATATTTTTTAGCATATGTAGCTATTTTTTTAATGTCTAATTATGCTTAATTTAGGGCAAAAAATGTGTATAATATGCTAAAAAAAAAAAAATGCTATGTGACCGAGCCGTAGTATTTGTGTGGCGAGGGACGACTAGTTTGGGGGCCATTTATGAATTTTTAAAACAGGTTGAAATGCAAGGAAGTGAAATATATCACGGGAAACAGCGTACATGTCACCCTTGTGATAAAGTGTTTAAACCAGGGGTGCTCACACTTTTTCTGTAGGCGAGCTACTTTTCAATTGATCAAGTCGTGGGGATCTACCTCATTCATATATATAATTTATATTTACTTATTTATGAAATATATGTTTTTGTTAACAAGTTAAAGGTGTTTAATGATAATACAAGCATGTTTAACACATATAGTTAATATTGTTAACAAGTTAAAGGTGTTTAATGATAATACAAGCATGTTTAACACATATAGTTAATATTGTTAATAAATTAAAGGTGTTTAAAGATAATGCAAGCATGTTTAACACATATAGTTAATATTGTTAATAAATTAAAGGGGTTTAATGATAATACAAGAATGTTTAACACATATAGTTAATATTGTTAATAAGTTAAAGGTGTTTAATGATAATACAAGCATGTTTAACACATATAGTTAATATTGTTAACAAGTTAAAGGTGTTTAATGATAATACAAGCATGTTTAACACATATAGTTAATATTGTTAATAAGTTAATGGTGTTTAAAGATAATGCAAGCATGTTTAACACATATATTTAATATTGTTAATAAATTAAAGGGGTTTAATGATAATACAAGCATGTTTAACACATATAGTTAATATTGATAACAACTTAAAGGTGGTTAAAGATAATACAAGCATGTTTAACACATAGTTAATAATGTTAACAAGTTAAAGGTGTTTAATGATAATACAAGCATGTTTAACACATATAGTTAATATTGTTAACAAGTTAAAGGTGTTTAATGATAATACAAGCATGTTTAACACATAGTTAATATTGTTAACAAGTTAAAGGTGTTTAAAGATAATACAAGCATGTTTAACACATATAGTTAATATTGTTAACAAGTCAAAGGTGTTTAATGATAAGACAAGCATGTTTAACACATATAGTTAATATTGTTAATAAGATAAAGGTGTTTAAAGATAATACAAGCATGTTTAACACATATAATTAATATTGTTAATAAGTTAAAAGTGTTTAAAGATAATACAAGCATGTTTAACACATATAGATTCCTTTCTTTCATGAAGACAAGAATATAAGTTGGTGTATTACCTGATTCTGATGACTTGCATTGATTGGAATCAGACAGTGGTGCTGATAACGTCCACATTTTCGAATGCAGGAGAAAAAAAGTCCTCCTTTCTGTCCAATACCACATGAAAGTGGTTGGTTTTTGGCATCTTATTTATCCAGCTTCCGTACTCTTTTGTATACACTTTACAAGAAATACATTGTCGGCAAACTCCGTAGCTTGCTAGCTTGTGCACAAGCTCATCTCAGAAGACCCTCGGGTGCCGTGAATGTCAATCAAGTGACGAAAGTGACGTCATAGTGAAGATTTATGATCGCTCATTATTAGGACTATTTTTTTAATGCCTGGCTGGTGATCGACTGACACACCCTCCATGATCGACAGGTAGCTCGCGATCGACGTAATGAGCACCCCTGGTTTAAACGTTGCAATTATCATCACATTTTGCAAGATGTGCTCAATTTGTTCACCTATTTTAATAATTGAGATGAACAGCGGCATTAAAGAACAACATATTGAAACCACCCAGTGTAAAGTTTATATAGAATTGCATACATACAGTATTTGCATAAATGACAGCACAGTGATTTAGGGGTAAGCGTGCCTGCTCCAGATCCATGAGTTCAAATCTCCACTGAACACCTGAGTGTGGAGTTTGCATTGTTTTCTAATTGCACAGCATTGTCCAAAGGTGTAAATGTGAGTGTAGCTGGTTGTTTCTATGTGCCCTGTGGTTGACTGGCGACCAGTCCAAGGTCTACCCAAAACATCAATTCTTCTTAATTTTGGGGTTGTTATAGTTGAAGACGTTGATCCCACGTGATCGGACTCCAACCGCCTCCACGGTCACTCCTGGCTGCTGCATCACTTTGTCCAGAGTTGTCTTCTTGATGGCGGCTGGAGAGATCTTCTCTTGGTCTGCAAGTGACTGAAGCTCCCTTGGAAACGCAAGTGCATAATAGGGATGGGTGATATGGTCTAAAGTCTATATTGCGATATATATTGCAGCCTCCTGAGATAACCACTAATAAAAATACAACCAGTTCAACACAGGTTACAAAGGCTTCGAATTCAGTAGCTGATGTATGCTGTAACACAGGGGTTCTTAACCTTTTTGACCTCGAGGTCCAACTTTTCCACTAGAGAGGGGCCCTGGGCCCACTCGAATATTAACAATGAATTAACAATCTTACTCTTGATTTTAATTGTATTCAATAATTATATCTAACCTACTCACAGTTAAACAGGCTCATCAAATTATATAAAACCATGTGTTACTCACAAAGATTATTATCAAGGCTTAGGCCAGGCTGATTACAAAAATAAATATTAATTAAATGTACTGCAAAAGAAGGGACTCATAAAAACTGATTTACACAGTGCTAAACTTAATAAATTCTACCTAATCAAATATAAATAATATTAAGATATGTTTACTTAATAAACTGTCAATGAAATTAAATTGCAAATGAAAATACAGCTTCACCACTTTAGTCATAATTTTTGCACTTAAGACCCTTTTCTATGACTTTCGCCCCAGACTTTTTGTGTTTGATATTGTCATTACTGCCACAAGTGGTGGAACAGTGTATTACAACTGACCATATGGACCACTAGGGGGCACTTGCGGCCCAACAGTGGGCCCTATGGTTAAGAAACACTGCTGTTGCATATTGCATCATTCCAGATGTATTGTTTTCTCAAAACTGTTATTCATCGACTTGCTAATTTACTGTTAATATCCGGTTACTTTCTGTTGTAACATTGTTCTAGTTACACTTCTATTAAAATGTAATAAACATGTATTCTTCCGTACATTAGTTTTGGGTGATACTACACATTTGCGTATCGATCTAATACCAAGTATTTACAGGGGCGATATCGGGCAAATCAATGATGATACTGATACTTCAAATGTTTAAGATCATACAATGATTACATTTTTGATCACAGTTACAACCAGACAAAATCACAGGATGGCGGTATAACAGTATCAGTTAAATATTTAAACTATGATCTAGTATTGGCTCTGATTTAAATCAGTTGGTTTTTGCCCTTAAAGTTCTCCAATGTTCAGGGACGTACTTCCTGACTTCGTAAACAATAACAAAAACAACAAAATATTTTTTGATGGTAAAAAATATCAATCCAACCAATGTGGTATTGACCTGATACTATACGACTTGGTATTGTTACTGTCAATGGGCCCCATTCAGCAACCGTTCTTAAGAACACATTTTGTTCTTAGGCCCACTTACGAAGTTTTTAAGGAGATTCTTGTATTCACCAATGTTTTCTTAACTGGGATTTGTTCGTAGGTAAGAACAAAATCTACGAGTGCTCTTTAAAAGACCAACAGGCCTCTCACACTCTGTGCAACTCAACTCACACAATGGCAATGCTTTTGCTGCTACTGCAAGATGCCGCAGATCGTGCCCTGGGTGACGAAGTGACGAATAATTATTTGAATGCTTTAGGCTACCTCAGCAGTCCCCTCCTTTTTTTAAACTTACGTTTTGACATTATGTATTTCCCGCACGGGATAATATGAATTTCTCTTCTGTAATCTGTTTGTGTTTTCTCCGAGTGTTTGATGTTCGGTTTTTCCACCAGAATTGTGCCCTTCTATGGGGAATTAAGGGCGTTTACCTATGCAAATTAAAGTTACAGTTAAAGCACCAATGATTGTCACACACACACGAGGTGTGGCGAAATTATTCTCTGCATTTGACCCATCACCCTTGATCACAACCTGGGAGGTGAGGGGAGCAGTGAGCAGCAGCGGTGGCTGCGCCCGGGAATAATTTTTGGTGATTTAACCCCCAATTTCAACCCTTGATGCTGAGTGCCAAGCAGGGAGGTAATGGGTTCAATTTTTATAGTCTTTGGTTTAACCTACCGATCTCAGGGCGGGCACTCTAACCACTAGGCCACTGAGTAGTAATTACAGAATTAAGGGTGTTTACCAGGGCTGCAACAACTAATCGATTAAATAGATTAAAATCGATTATAAAAATAGTTGGCGATTAATTTAGTCATCGATTCGTTGGATCTATGCTATGCACATGCGCAGAGGCATTTTTTTAATTAATTTATTTATTTTAATAAACCTTTATCTATAAACTGCAACATGTACAAACAGCTGAGACACAATAATCAAAATAAGTATGGTGCCAGTATGCTGTTTTTTTTAAATAAAATACTGGAAAGGATAGAAATGTAGTTTGTCTCTCTTATCCGATTATTAATCGATTAATCAAAGTAATAATCGACAGATTAATCGATGATCAAATTAATCGTTAGTTGCAGCCCGAGTGTTTACATATGCATATTGGGGAAATAAGGGCGTGTTTATATGCAAATTATGATAGACACGCACGCGCTAACCATTTGGCATTCAGCACCTTAAGAACAGCAGGTGGGAACTATTTGGCCGTTTAAGAACAGGTCATGACTTTGAATGGACTCCTCTTAGGAAATCACTTCAGAAGAATATAAGAGGAAAAGTTAGGAACTTATTGCTAAATGGGGCCCAATGTTTGTATCAATCCGACCACACTTGTTTACATTTTAGCTTATCCTCCTACGGCATGTAGTTTAGCTATTCCTCGTCCTCCAGGGATGATACTTGTAAGAAACACTTTATTTGCCGCCTTAGAGGCGAGGATTGTTGACTTAGAAGTACACTCTGGAGGAAAATTAGCCACTCGCGAGAATGCTAAAGAAAATGAAGGACGCTTTCGCTCGCTTGTCGCTGTCAAATATACAAGACACAGCTAGAATGTGCCATCAGCATGCATTATCACAATGTACCGATAATATTAAAAGCTCTATCGTCGGCCAAATTTCTATCATTCATATCGTGTATCGTCTGCAACCCTTGTGCATCACAAACAAGACAGGACTTTCGACGTCACAAATGCAACACGTTTTCTTCGTTCCAGTTACCTCGTCCTAACGCAGGAGGCCTCCACGGCGTTGATGAGGAGGCTGCGAAAGCCGCCGCTCTCCATCACGTGTAGGGCGTGAATGGTGGCGCCCCCTGGCGAGCACACGTTGTCCTTGAGCTGCCCGGGGTGCTGCTCGGAGTCCAAGAGCATTCGAGCTGCCCCCTTTGAGGACACAAACCAAAAAAGAAGATCCACAGATCGTATCAGTGGAGCACTAATTATGTCGGGTGACTATTCTCTGTGTCCAGGATTTGAAGAATTTGAATTTGACCTCAATGCAAACCCACATTCTGCCATATTAATAAGGTGTGTCTATAAGGAAACTGTATTCAAGGTCTAGTCACTGAACTGAGTCGCTTCAGTAATAAGCAACGTGACAAGCGATTAACATAATATTATGCGAGATAATGTACCCACATGATTTGGTCTGACGGGCTCAATTAAACGCTGTGCTGGGGGCGGAACATGAAGAATAAATTCAGTTTGGTCTGTGAGGAAAATATGTTCCTGTGCCAATCATGCTCAAATGGTAAAGTGTTATTTTTTTGGGCCAATCCAAGAGTGGAGGTTGAGCAAAGTGTGACACATAGTGGTGCAGGTCGGTATAACTGTTGTGTGCCTGCCAACTGTTAAAAGTTTACATGCACATTAGTATATTCTTGAGGGATGTCAGGTTCCATCCGTCCTTTCATTTCTACCACTTATTCGCAATCACACACTACAGTCAATTTTAGAGATTGATTGATTGAGACTTTTATTAGTAGATTGCACAGTACAGTAGTCACTTTTTCTTATAATTTCTGATCTCTCTCTCTGTGTCCAATACTTGCTGTACATATGTACCAAGTCAGACCTACACTGTTCCAATGTCAATTTCTCTGATGATGCAATTGTTGATGACTGAAGTGTTGATACCAACCAAACTTAAGCCCCCCCCCTCCATATCCCACACCCCGGATTGTAAATAATGTAAATAATTCAATGTATATACTGTGATGATTATCTTGTGTGATGACTGTATTATGAAAATAGTATATATCTGTATCATGAATCAATTTAAGTGGACCCCGACGTAAACAAGTTGAAAAACTTATTCGGGTGTTACCATTTAGTGGTCAATTGTACGGAATATGTACTTCACTGTGCAATCTACTAATAAAAGTTTCAATCAATCAATCTAACAGTACATATTCCGTACAATTGACCACTAAATGGTAACACCCGAATAAGTTTTTCAACTTGTTTAAGTCGAGGTCCACGTTAATCAATTCATTGCCAATCAATCTAATTACCATACCATACCATACCAACTTTATTTATAAAGCCCTTTAAAAACAAGCACAGTTGAAAAACAAAGGGCTGTACACCACAAAGAAATAGAGGCAAAGGACAGACTAAAAAATAACATTTAAAACAGAAATAAAAATACACAATTAAAAAGCAAATATAAATTACCCTAAGAACAGTTTGTTAGATAAAAACAGTTTAAAAGTTAAAAACAGTTCAAAAAGTTAAAAGCTAAAAACAGTTCAAAGTCTCATGCTGGGTTAAAAGCCAGTGAATAAAAATGGGTTTTAAGAAGGGTCTTAAAAATAGCCAAAGAAGGGGCCTGTCTCACATGGAGAGGGAGATCGTTCCAGAGTTTGGGACCCGCAACAGAGAAAGTTCTGTCCCCTCTGAGCTTGCGCTTTGTTTTGGGTACCTCCAGGATCAGCTGATCAGCTGACCTGAGGGACCGGGTGGGGGCATAGAGATGGAGCAGCTCAGAGAGGTAAGGTGGGGCAAGACCACGTAAGGATTTAAAAACGAGTAAGATAAGTTTAAAATGGACTCTAAAAGACACAGGCAATTGATCACAGTCATTGTTAGTGTACTTTATTATTATTAGAGACTTAGACTTAGAGTTCCCTTATTGTCATTCAAATTTGAACTTTACAGTACAGATAAGAACGAAATCTCGTTGCATTAGCTCGTGCTAGTGCAGGATAAAAGAGCAATAAGGTGCAGAGTGTTTGCATTTACAAAAGAAGGTGCATATATAGATAGATTACTGTACAGATAAATATATTGCACTTTTGCACATGCATCCACGTTTACGGATGTATGTTATATTGTCTTTATATTCCAGCGAGTTAATACATTTTTGGGGGGAATTGAGGGGAATATCATGATGCGTTCAAGATTCTTATGGCCTGAGGGAAGAAGCTGTTACAGAACCGCTTTCTAGAGTGCAGCAGTGAAAACTGCTGGACAAAGTCCTTGGTGGGGGTGGGAGGAGTCTCTACTGATTTTCTATTATTGTCAGACTTAGCCTTTTCTTGGTTTAACTGCTATCTTGCTGACAGGACACAGTGTGTATCCCATAACAATGTGACCTCGGAGTGTGTTAAGTAGTGATGGGTCCGGCAACACCGATGCATCGGCGCATGCGTCGAGCTCATAGAGCTTTTAGAAAGTCACGTGACCGATCATGAGCTGTTTTGGTCACGTGACCGATATGCGAACTGTGTCGTACTCCCGCCTCCTCTGTGCCCCGTGAGCGGGTCTTTTTCTACAGCCGGAGAAATAATAACTAAGAAGAGAAATCGTCAAAAATTGAATACGTTGGAAAAACTGTTTTTTAAAAATAAAAATATGTAAAAAAAAAAAAAAAAAAAATTCCCAGTACACAAGCATCCTCATTCACAACACGTTCTCTTAGATTTCCATGTTATGATATATGTTCACATTATTTATTGACTGTATCTAAAAAAGATAAAAATATATTTTTATTTAAATGAAAATATGAAATAATCCTAAATGAAATACAATGACTTGGTTTATATAATTGTATATACTGGTCATAAAATCAGTGTCAGTTGATAGGTTGCCTGTAGGGATTTTTAATGTCCAGCACATGTCAGTATTTAGTGACACAATATCGACACAGTATCAATACAGTTTTGCAATGTGTCCAAACGCTTCATGACGCCTCATCAACCCATCACTAGTGTTAAGGTAACATGCGGAGTTCCACATGGTTCGGTTCTTGGCCCTGCACTCTTCAGCATCTACATGCGGCCGCTGAGTGACATTAAAAGTAAATATGGCGTTAGCTTTCACTGTTATGCTGATGACAGCCAACTCTACATGCCCCTAAAGCTGACCAACACGCCAGATTGTAGTCAGCTGGAGGCGTGTCTTAATGAAATTAAACAATGGATGTCCAGCAACTTTTTGCATTTTAACGCTAAGAAAACAGAAATGCTGATTATCGGTCCTGCTAGACACCGACATTTATTTAATAAAACCACCTTAACATTTGACAACAAAACAGTTACACAAAGTGACTCAGTAAAGAATCTGGGTATTATCTTCGACCTAACTCTCTCATTTGAGTCACACATTAAGAGTGTTATTAAACAGCCTTCTTTCATCTCCGTAATATCGCTAAAATGTGTCCCATTTTGTCCACCACCCACGCCGAGATCATTATTCATGCGTTACTTACGTCTCTTCTGGATTACTGTAACGTTTTATTTTTGGGTCTCCCTATGTCTAGCATTAAAAGATTACAGTTGGTACAACATGTGGCTGCTAATCTTTTGACAAGAACGAGAAAGTTTGATCATATTACGCCTATACTGGCTCACCTGCACTGGCTTCCTGTGACTGCGACTTTGAGGTTTTACTACTTACGTATACAATGCTACACGGTCTAGCTCCATCCTATCTTGCCGATTGTATTGTACCATATGTCCTGGTCAAAAATCTGCGTTCAAAGAACTCCGGCTTATTAGTGATTCCCAGAGCCCAAAAAAAGTCTGCGGGCTTTAGAGCATTTTCTATTCAGGCTCCAGTACTATGAAATGCCCTCCTGGTAACAGTTAGAGATGCTACTTCAGTAGAAGCATTTAAGTCCCATCTTAAAACTCATTTTAATACTCTAACCCAGGGGTCGGGAACCTTTTTGGCTGAGAGAGCCATGAAAGCTAAATATTTTCAAATGGTATTTCTGTGAGAGCCATATAATATTATTTTAACACTGAATACAACTAAATGCGTGCATTTTTAAGTAAGACCAATATTTTTAGAGTATAATAAGTCTCTTATTCTGTTATTGTTATTCTGAAGCTAGCCAATAATAAATAAAACACTTCTTACCATTAATGTGACTTCTTGAACAGGTGCAGAAAAAAACGGATGGATGGATTAAAATGCATGAGAATGTTTTATATTTTGAACGTTATATTTAACACTGTGATTACCAGCAAAATTATTCATGACTTATTGTGTTAAGCAATGTCAGTTAAGATTTATCTGAGAGCCAGATGCAGTCATCAAAAGAGCCACATTTGGCTCTAGAGCCGTAAGTTCCTTACCCCTCTAACCTTTAAATAGACCCCCTTTTTAGACCAGTTGATCTTGAGCTTTTCTGATCTGCCCCACTCTCCTGCATGGAGAGGTTATCAGGTGACCACGGATCAACCTTCACGGAGGAGTCGCTAGCTGTTCCAAGCCGGGAGCCAGGATGGACCACTCCTCTGTGCAATTGTTGGTGACGTCTCTGCGCTGCTGACTTATCTTCTTTCAAGATGATTCCCTGCTGGTCTCCCAATGGACTGCTCTTTAACATTATGAAGTCGGCACCCGGGGTGGACCACTCCTTATGCATCAGTCGGTGACGTCTCGGCGCCCTGACTTGTCTACATGCAAGATGATCCCCTGCTGGCCCCACTATGGACTGGACTAGGGCTGGGCGATATATCGATATACTCGATATATTGCGGGTTTGTCTCTGTGCGATATAGAAAATGACTACATCGTGATATTCGAGTATACGTTCTCAAGCAGTTGCTTTTAGCTGCGGGCATTACACTACAGGCTCTTCCCACTCTTTCTTGTCTGTCCTTCTCACTGACAGCAAGCGCACCTTCTTACATACGTCACATACGTATACGCCCTCGCGGAGCAGAAAGGTAGCAGCATGGCTAACGTTAGCTGTGATGCTAGCGGAGTGGTGCGAGTGGTAATACGAGAGAAAGAAGGTGCAAATCTGGTAACAAATGAAGGAAGAATTAATTCCCAAGAAAAACAGCAGGGGGTCCATCGTCTGGCGGTGGTTTGGCTTCAAGTGGGAATATGTCGAACAGACAACCGTAAAGTGTGGGGAAAAAGCATTGCTACAAAAAGTAACATTACTGCTAATATGTAGCATCATTTGAAAAGTCACCTGCTAGAGAATGAAGAGTGCTTACTCCGCATGTCAACATCTCTGATCGGTGCCACACGCCCACACAATCAAAATGCCGAGGCAAACATTTCCACATCAACACCGTATGAAAAAAATAGTCAACAAAAGGAGATAACGTCTGCCGGAACCTACCACATAGTGATGGACATACACTATTTGATTTCCTGTTATGCAGCTCATTTTTATTTGACACTTATTGAAATATCTTGTGTGACATCATGCACAAAAGTGCACTTTATTTGTTTTAAACTATTGTAGTTGCGTTCTGTACAAAAAAGGGCACTTTAATTTAGTGTTGTTTTGATTTGTCATCTTAGTGACATCATGCACAAAAGTGCACAAATAGCTTGTTTTAAAAAGTCTCTGACAATCTTGCACTTTTTGTTTTGGAAATGACATGAATGTTTGTGCCACTGCTTAATAACTGTTTAATAAATACACTTTTGGTCAATTGACTTAGTTGTGATTTCCCTCTCTGCATGAAAGTTTAAAATGAGCATATATTAATGCAGTATGAACAAGAATGTTTTAATGTAGACACATAGAATCATCATACTGCTGTGATTATATGTATCAAGTGTTCATTCAAGGCTAAGGCAAAATATCGAGATATACTGTATATCGTGTATCGCGATATTGCCTAAAAATATCGAGATATTAAAAAAAGGCCATATCACCCAGCCCTAGACTGGACTCTCACATTATTAACCGTATCCACTCGGCATCCATTGCACCAGTCACCCGGGAGGGGGGTCCTATCCAAGGTTTCTCATTGTGCCATTAGGTTGAGTTTTTTCTTAACTGATGCGGGTTCTGAGCCAAGGATGTCGTTGTGGCTTGTGCAGCCCTTTGAGACATTTGTGATTGAGGGCTATTTAAATAAACTTTTATTTACTTTGACTGATTGATTAAAATCAATATAGTGATATATTACATGTACAATGATTATATTTAAAATTAATATAGTGATATATTTTATGTACAAATATGTGTACATTCTATTTAAAATCAATATAGTGATATATTTAATGTACAATGATGACGAAATGAAACTAAAACTTGTGCATGTTGTTTTATTAAATAAGGTTTAACCCGTTTGATGCAAAACATTGATGTGATAGACAGTCAGGAAAGTCGAACGAAGCTAATATTTCCTCCGATCCTTCAGAAATTTTCTACAAAGTTTACATCTTAGTCTTGACTTGTATATATATATATATATTTTTTTTTTTAAATTTAGCTCTATCTGATGTTTTTTCTTCATCACTTTAATTTCTTAATGCTATTTTTGATGTTCCAACTTACAACACTGTGATCGATGGGTCTGTTTTATTCATTGTATACATCAGCAGAAGTGGAGGAAAATAAACAACAACATTCAATACCTATTGCTGTAAAAAGTGTTTTTACTGTGTTACTTCAGCATTTGATATGGACCTGATGTTTTATTTTAGTTAATGGCAGTTCAAGTATGTAAAAACAATACATTACTTCATCAAGCCACTTTTTTTTGATCTGCCACAATAATGTAAACCAAAATAACTTTAAGTTGACAGCTTTTCTCAGCCTTTTATATGTGGTATTAAAAAAAGTGTTAATTAATACAGATAATAATGAACTAATTGCTCATTTCTCTAATCGCTTGACAACACTTATATTCTTACACGTACACAATTTGGGAAGATGTGGTTCACACATAATTAGTGTACAATCCATGTTGTACATACCAGCATGGCTTGGGCTCCGAGGCGTATAGCGAGTCTCCTGGGCAGGCCCATTTTCACTCCACCATCAGCAAGGGCTTCCACAGCAGTGAACGCCTGGAAGACCACAATCAGGGTCATAGAGAGGAAAACTTTAACATGGGCTAAATGGGCTTGATGTTTCGATTTTTTCATTTATCATTTTACAGCTGAAATTGTGTGAAATCGGATTCTTTAAAATGATACACATAATGTAAACAAGGGGTGTCCCAACTTTTTCCGCATAAAGAACAACTGAAGAATACACTTTGATACATTTTGAACATGTAGGTCAATCGACACTGTAAAAATGTTCACTGTAAATTCACAGTAAATTACTGGCTAATAATTGTATTACTTTCCCAGTAACATTTCCAGTTAAATTTGAAGTTAAATGCTGTAAAATATAAGGATAATGTAATATTTACAGTAATTTGCTGTAAGTTTTGAGGACAGTATTTTACTGTAAAATAATACTGTTAAATGCTGTAAAATCCAATTTAATTTTTATAGTGAAAAAACGCAAAACTATCTAAACGAAACATCCACAAATTTGTGTTTCAGTATAGATAAAAAAGAAAGTCAGGCTAATGTCTGATCTAGCCGCCTTGAGATATTTAATTTATTCTTATTATATCTGCCTTTCCGTTTCACATGTACACAAAATGCAAGACAGTAGGGTTGCGCGATATAGACGACAAATGATATAAATTATATCAATTTAGCCAATAACAAAGCTTTTCATACAAACCCCGTTTCCATATGAGTTGGGAAACTGTGTTAGATGTAAATATAAACGTAATACAATGATTTGCAAATCCTTTTCAACCCATATTCAATTGAATGCACTACAAAGACAAGATATTTGATGTTCAAACTCATAAATTTTATTTATTTTTTGCAAATAATAATTAACTTAGAATTTCATGGCTGCAACACATGCCAAAGTAGTTGGGAAAGGGCATGTTCACCACTGTGTTACATCACCTTTTCTTTTAACAACACTCAATAAACGATTGGGAACTGAGGAAACTAATTGTTGAAGCTTTGAAAGTGGAATTCTTTCCCATTCTTGTTTTATGTAGAGCTTCAGTCGTTCAACAGTCGGGGGTCTCCGCTGTCGTATTTTACGCTTCATAATGCGCCACACATTTTCGATGGGAGACAGGTCTGGACTGCAGGCGGGGCCAGGAAAGTACCCGCACTCTTTTTTTACGAAGCCACGCTGTTGTAACACGTGCTGAATGTGGCTTGGCATTGTCTTGCTGAAATAAGCAGGGGCGTCCATGAAAAAGACGGCGCTTAGATGGCAGCATATGTTGTTCCAAAACCTGTATGTACCTTTCAACATTAATGGTGCCTTCACAGATGTGTAAGTTACCCATGCCTTGGGCACTAATGCACCACCATACCATCACAGATGCTGGCTTTTGAACGTTGCGTCGATAACAGTCTGGATGGTTCGCTTCCCCTTTGGTTCGGATGACACTATGTCGAATATTTCCAAAAACAATTTGAAATGTGGACTCGTCAGACCACAGAACACTTTTCCACTTTGCATGAGTCCATCTTAGATGGACTCATGCCAGAGAAGCCGGCGGCGTTTCTGGATGTTGTTGATAAATGGCTTTTGCTTTGCATAGTAGAGCTTTAACTTGCACTTACAGATGTAGCGACGAACTGTATTTAGTGACAGTGGTTTTCTAAAGTGTTCCTGAGCCCAGGAGGTGATATCCTTAAGAGATTGATGTTGGTTTTTGATACAGTGCCGTCTGAGGAATCGAAGGTCACGGTCATTCAATGTTGGTTTCCGGCCATGCCGCTTACGTGGAGTGATTTCTCCAGATTCTCTGAACCTTTTGATGATATTATGGACCGTAGATGTTGAAATCCCTAAATTTCTTGGAATTGCACTTTGAGAAACATTGTTCTTAAACTGTTTGACTATTTGCTCACGCAGTTGTGGACAAAGTGGTGTACCTCGCCCCATCCTTTCTTGTGAAAGACTGAGCATTTTTTGGGAAGCTGTTTTTATACCCAATCATGGCACCCACCTGTTCCCAATTAGCCTGCACACCTGTGGGATGTTCCAAATAAGTGTTTGATGAGCATTCCTCAACTTTATCAATATTTATTGCCACCTTTCCCAACTTCTTTGTCACGTGTTGCTGGCATGAAATTCTAAAGTTAATGATTATTTGCAAAAAAAAAAGTTTGAACATCAAATATGTTGTCTTTGTAGCATATTCAACTGAATATGGGCTGAAAATGATTTGCAAATCATTGTATTCCGTTTATATTTACATCTAACACAATTTCCCAACTCATATGGAAACGGGGTTTGTAGAATCGTTAAACCTTGGTAATGCATATTGATGTTACATTTTAGCTGTATCTGAAAATTTGACAGCGTCAAGCAAACAAATATAGCAATTTAGCGTCCTCGCTAGCGGCTAACGTCCTTCAACAGTGCAAATCCACTTCTGAGTCAGCAATCCTCGCCTCATTGGCGGCAAATTAACTACGTTTCTTACTAGTATCATTATCACTTGAGGACAAAGACGAGCAAAACATGCTACACTACACATCGTAGGAGGATATGCTAACTGCTAAACGCAAGCTCGAACTCGTGAATGTACTGGTGGGCAGATCAATGCAAATATCGCCACTAAGAATCCCAAGTATGTCGGTATTTCGGCGATACTACAGTGGTTAGGTCGAAATTCTAATTATCCAGAAAAATCTTTTGTCGTTTTTGTGTTTACAATTTAAGGAAACAAGTCATTGGACTAAGGAGGGCTTTATGGACAAAAAACTAAAAATTTAAATCACAGCAAATATTAGGAAATCAATTAAAATAGTATCTGTGTTGGCCCTGTGTTGAGGTGGCGACTTGTCCAGGGTGTACCCCGCCTACCGCCCGAATGCAGCTGAGCTAGGCTAAAGCACCACCCGTGACCCCGAAAGGGACAAGCGGTAGAAAATAGATGGCTGGATGGACTTAGATTTTGTTGCACAGCCATCCTGTGTTTCAGCCTGATTATAATTATGATCAAAAAATGCACTATTCATTTGTATTGAACATTTTAAGTATTAGTATCAGCATGGATATGACCCAAAAATACTTGGTTTTGGATTAATACGCATATTTGTAGTATAGCTGCTCAAAACCAATGTGAAGTAGCCAAACCACAATTAATAAGTGCTCATTACACCTTAACAGAAGTGTAGATGGAACCATGTTACAAAATAAAGTAACCAAGTCAAGTCAACATTACACAGCAGACTGAAATTCCGTTTCACCCATACTCCAATGTGCAATATTAAAACAAGATTAAAACAAGATTTGACACACACTAAGCATAAACTAAACATTAGACTAAACATAGGCAAAGATATTTAACAGATAAACAAATAACAGACAGTGAGCTTACAGTTACCAAACTATCATACTGTTCAAGAATATAGTCAGAATGAGGTATTTACTGTAGTGCAATACAACGTGCAATATGGCAAAAGTGCAAAGTGCAGAGGAGCAGCATGGAGATGAATAGTTTTGTAAACTTCTTACATTCTTGTGCAAGAGGATATTGGCCTACGTGCATAAGAGTATTTTGCAGACATTGAGTTGGTCTTTTTCACATATATTAACAGAAATTTCACATATATAACCAGATATTAACAGCAAATTATCAAGTAGATTAATAATAGTTTTGATACAATAATACAAACAGAAATTATGCAATATGTTACCGCATACGTCAGCAGCTAAAGTAGGAGCCTTAGTAACCCATTTTGCCATGGTTTTATTATAATTTACATTTACAAATTAATATATTTTATATATATATATTGTTATTGCAGGAGAGCTGCAATGTATATCGTGATTTTAGTTTATATTGCCCATGGACCGTCATCCATTCACTTCCACACACCATGTAAACGTGCGCTCGCAGGCACACACACACACACACACACACACACACACACACACACACACACACACACACACACACACACACACACACACACACACACACACACACACACACACACACACTTGTATTTGTTACCTTCTTGAGACCTCCGAAAAATGCCTACCTCTTTCGGACCACCCTTTCCAGATATATAAAGTGTAATATATACATACTGTAGGTATATTTTTGGTAGTTTTTTTGTTTGTAATTGGTTTTTAATCTCCATTTACTTATTACAGTATGTCTCTACATAAACTTTTTTTTAAAATTAATTTTGGCCAAAGGGGCCGCATTTCAATTTCTTACACACACTTGTTATTTCATATGTTGGCCAGAGGGGGGAGCACTTAAAATTTTTACACACACTTGTTATTTCATATGTTGGCCAGAGGGGGAGCACTTTTAAAACCGACAAACAGTCAATTTGAAAAATCCCTCCTTTTTGGCACTACTCTAATTATGATAGATTTCACCACCAGGGGTGCAAATGAGATCTCAATTTTTTGTTATTTGTAATGTGCTTAAGGCCGATGACAAACGAGTCACATACCACAGATGGCCCCTGTGCCACACTTTGGGCAACCCAGCTGTAGAACCTAACTGTTAATGGCCACTATGGTCTTAGTACCATAGTGTATTTGTTCATCCTATGGTCACATATGGGACGCGGGTTGTCTTACGTCAGCACCGGAAGTCGTAAAATCAGCCGTTCACCTGGCGGGTTTTTACTTTAGCTGCCGTCTTGTTTTATCATATATTGCTGCCTGCACCTGTCAATGTTTACTTTTGTATGCACATTAAATCAACAAAAAATCCTGACTTTGGAGCAATGTTCACGGACTCTAGTATTTGGCTCTCTATTAGATGCAATGGTTTTCCATATTGGGACCATGATTTCGGTCTTAACTTGTTCACCGGTCCTCATATGGAAGGTACTTTTCCTTGTTGATGTCTCAAGAAGGGTAGGAATTCAAGAACACACAAACACACACACGTACACACACACACACACACACAAACATTTATGTAAACATATGTCCATTCACACATGCATATACAGTACACAATGTCTTTCCATTCACACATTACCATAGGGCGAGGGATAAAAGAGGCTTTGGCTTTAGGCACTTGCTAGTTCAAATCAATACTTCAGCATGAGTGAAGTGACTCACATAAGCTGGCCCACTGCCACTCAGGCCCGTTACAGCATCAATCAGGTCCTCCTCCACTTCAGTACAGTATCCCACACTGGCCATCAGCTGCTCGAGGAGCTTTCCATCCTCCACCTCTGCATGAGTGCCTGTTGCATACACAGTGGCCCCTTCACGCACAACCACCGGAGTGTTGGTCATGCAACGCATCACCTTTGGATTACTGCGATACTGCAGTAGCTTCTGCAAATAAATAGTGCACACTTTAAGATGTCAAGAAGGAGTTAGTTATGAATAAAGGACGAGTTATATCCAACATTGAGTGAGTATAAACACTTTAAGATGTCAAGAAGGAGTTAGTTATTAACAATGAAAGAGTTATTACTTGCATTGTGTGATTTTAACAGTTTAAGATGCCAGTAATGAGTTAGTTATGAATAAAGGAATAGTTATATCTTGTATTGCGTGAGAATAAACACATTAAGATGTCAAAAAAGAGTTAGTTATGAATAAAGTAAGAGTTATATCCTACATTTAGTGAGTACAAACACTTTAAGATGTCAGTAAGGAGTTAGTTATGAATAAAGGAAGAGTTATATCTTGTATTGCGTGAGAATAAACACTTTAAGATGTCAATAAGGAGTTAGTTATGAATAAAGTTAGAGTTATATCTTGCATTTGTCATGTCTGTGTAATCATGTTTTGTTTTAGTCATGTTTTGTTTTGTTTAGTTATTGGACTCTTTAGTTTCTGGCTTTTCACTCCCTTGTCTTGTTTCCATGGTTACCCATTAGTTTCACCTGTTCCACGTTTGGACTCATTGTGCACTCTTGTTTGTCACTATAGCAACCCATTAGTTTTCACCTGCCCTCACGACTCACACACCTGTTTTTAATCATGTCACTATTATTTAAGCTTCCAGTTGCCAGGCTGTCTGTCTGGCGACATCATACCCCTGACACACACCTGACACTCTACTTCATGCTCAGTTCACACTGCTTTCTTCATAGTCCATGCCAAGTAAGTTTTTGTTTATTAATGCCACAGTTAGTGTTTTTGTTTCATAGTTCATAGTTTCTTCCTTTGTGCAAGTTTTGTGTTTATAGCCAAGTTTTGTACCTCCACTGTGAGCGCCTTTTGTTTGTTTCTTTTTTTGAGTGTTAAAAATAAATCATGTACTCCCCTTCACGCTATATCTGGTCCAAATCTTTTGCACCTCGGGAGAACAAACCACGCCACAGTCCAAGTCGTGACAGCATTGAGTAAGTATACACACTTTAAGATGTCAATAAGGACTTAGTTATTAACAATGGAAGAGCTATATCTTGCATTGAGTGAGTATAAACACTTTAAGATGCCAGTAAGGAGTTAAATATGAATAAAGGAAGAGTTATATATTGTATTGCGTGAAAATACACACTTTAAGATGCCAGTAAGGAGTTAAATATGAATAAAGGAAGAGTTATATATTGTATTGCGTGAAAATACACACTTTAAGATGTCAATAAGGAGTTAGTTATGAATAAAGTAAGAATTATATCTTGCATTAAGTGAGTATAAACACTTTAAGATGTCACTAAGGAGTTAGTTATTAACAATGGAAGAGTTATATATTGCATTGTGTGAGTACAAACACTTTAAGATGTCAATAAGGAGTTAGTTACGAATAAAGGAAGAGTTATATATTGCTTTGAGTGAGTATAAACACTTTAATATGTCAATGAGTTAGTTATGAATAAAGGAAGAGTTACTGTATATCTTGTATTGTATCAGAATAAACACATTAAGATGTCAAAAAGGAGTTAGTTACAAATAAAGTAAGAGTTATACCTTGCATTGAGTGAGAATAAACACTTTAAGATGTCAATAAGGAGTTAGTTATGAATAAAGTTAGAGTTATATCTTGCATTGAGTAAGTATATACAGTTTAAGATGTCACTAAGAGTTAGTTATTAACACTGGAAGAGTTATATATTGCATTGAGTGAGTATAAACATTTTAAGATGTTAGTAAGGAGTTAGTTATGAATAAAGGAAGAGTTATATATTGTATTGTGTGACAAACACATTAAGATGTCAAAAATGAGTTAGTTATGAATAAAGTAAGAGTTATACCTTGCATTGAGTGAGTATAAACACTTTAGGATGTCAGTAAGGAGTTAGTTATGAATAAATGAAAAGTTATATCTTGTATTGCGTGAGAATAAACACATTACAATATCAAAAAGGAGTTAGTTATGAATAAAGTAAGAGTTATACCTTGCATTGAGTGAGTATAAACACTTTAAGATGTTAGTAAGGAGTTAGTTATGAATAAAAAAGAGTTATATAATAATAACTGGGATTTATATAGCGCTTTTCTAAGTACCCAAAGTCGCTTTACATGTAGAACCCATCAATCATTCACACCTGGTGGTGGTAAGCTACTTTCATAGCCACAGCTGCCCTAGGGTAGACTGACGGAAGCGTGGCTGCAATTTGCGCCAACGGCCCCTCCGACCACCACCTATCATTCAATTCACCGGTGTGAGCGGCACCTGGGGCAAAGGGTGAAGTGTACCGCCCAAGGACACAACGGCAGCGATTTTTGGATGGTAAGAGGCGGGGAGCGAACCTGCAACCCTCAGGTTTCTGGCACGGTTGCTCTACCCACTACGCCATGCCAGTTAAATCTTGTATTGCGTGAGAATAAACACTTTAAGATGTCAATAAGGAGTTAGTTATGAATAAAGTAAGAGTCATATCTTGCATTGAGTGAGTACAAACACTTTAAGATGTCAGTAAAGAGTTAGTTATGAATAAAGGAAGAGCTATATATTGTATTGCGTGAGTATGAACACTTTAAGATGTCAACAAGGAGTTAGTTATTAATAAAGTAAGAGTTATACCTTGCATTGAGTGAGTATAAACACTTTAAGATGTCAGTAAGGAGTTAGTTATGAATAAAGGAAGAGTTATATCTTGTATTGCGTGAGAATAAACACTTTAAAATATCAATAAGGAGTTAGTTATGAATAAAGTTAGTTATATCTTGCATTGAGTGAGTATAAACACTTTAAGATGTCAGTAAGGAGTTAGTTATGAATGAAGGAAGAGTTCAATCTTGTATTGCGTGAGAATAAACACTTTAACATGTCAATAAGGAGTTAGTTATGAATAAAGTTAGTTATATCTTGCATTGAGTGAGTATAAACACTTTAAGATGTCAATAAGGAGTTAGTTACGAATAAAGGTAGAGTTATATCTTGTATTGCGAGAGAATAAACACTTTAAGATGTCAAAAAGGAGTTAGTTATGAATAAAGTAAGAGTTATACCTTGCATTGAGTGAGTATAAACACTTTAAGATGTCAGTAAGGAGTTAGTTATGAATGAAGGAAGAGTTATATATTGTATTGCGTGAGTATGAACACTTTAAGATGTCAAAGAATTAGTTATGAATAAAGGAAGAGTTAAATCTTGTATTGCGTGAGAATAAACACATTAAGATGTCAAAAAGGAGTTAGTTATGAATAAAGTAAGAGTTATACCTTGCATTGAGTGAGTATAAACACTTTAAGATGTCAGTAAGGAGTTAGTTATGAATGAAGGAAGAGTTAAATCTTGTATTGCGTGAGAATAAACACTTTAAGATGTCAATAAGGAGTTAGTTATGAATAAAGTAAGAGTCATATCTTGCATTGAGTGAGTACAAACACTTTAAGATGTCAAGAAGGAGTTAGTTACGGATAAAGGAAGAGTTATATCTTGCTTTGATTGAGTAAAAAACACTTTAAGATGTCAATTAGTTAGTTATGAATAAAGGAAGAGTTATATTTTGTATTGCGTGAGAATAAACACTTTAAGATGTCAAAAAGGAGTTAGTTATGAATAAAGTAAGAGTTATACCTTGTATTGAGTGAGAATAAACACTTTAAAATGTCAAGGAGTTTGTTATGAATAAAGGATTTAAACCTGAATACTGACTTGCCTTCTCTATGGAGCTGATGGTGACACCTGCAGCACAGGACACAATAAGGTGACGATCCTCGATGTTGGGTCCAATCTCATCCAGCACAAAAGGAATGATATGAGGCTTCACCGCCAGGAAAAGGACGTCGCTCTTGTTCACGGTTTCTTTGTTGCTAGTAGTGAAATGCACACCTAATTTCTGCAAACATTCACATTACATTATTTACTTAGAGACAGCGCACAATGGCTTATCTTTATGAAAGTCGAACATACTCACTCGGAGTCCCTGGACCGTTGGGAGATCTGTTTCTGGGGAACTGGCCGTGATTTTGTGACTGGCAATTACACCTAATTAAATAGCCAAACATGCACACGTTTTTTTTGTTTTATTAGTGCCTGACTGCAGTCAGATAAAATGTGAGCGTCTGATGTAAAACATACCTGCAGCTGTGAAACCTCGCACCAGAGCATGGGCCACCTGGCCTGCTCCTATGAAGCCCACACTCATTTTACCTGCCAATGGACACCATTTTTAATGAGGACGTTGACACATATATCATATAGCAGTGGTCCTCAACCACCGGTCCGCAGCATTTGCTACCGGGCCGCACAGAAACATTAATGAATTTAGAAACTACCGCATTTTCTCCGACTTAACTTTCCTCTGTCCCACTAAACACACCAATAAGCTTGTTAATAGAACTCCAATGCACATTAATGGACATGTAAAATTTTAATGCGCCAGATTGTAGCCAAAGGCTAATTTTTCAAGCAATTTTTTTTTGCTGTTTTTATCTGCCACAAGTAGAACTCCGGTCCGTGAAAATAATGCATACATTAAACCGGTCTCTGGTAGAAAAAAGGTTGGGGAACCCTGTCATATAGTACAGGCTTGGGCAATTATTTTGACTCGGGGCCAAATTTAGAGAAAAAAATGTGTCTGCGGGCTGGTATATCAGATTTTTAGGAACACTAATACAAAAAACTCACAATAATGTCTGATTGAAAGCTAAAAACGTTATGACAGACAGCCTTAAAAAACGGAATGGAATTTAAAATTTTTTTACTTAAAGGGGAACATTATCACCAGACCTATGTAAGCGTCAATATATACCTTGATGTTGCAGAAAAAAGACCATCTATTTTTTTAACCGATTTCCAAACTCTAAATGGGTGAATTTTGGCGAATTAAACGCCTTTCTAATATTCGCTCTCGGAGCGATGACGTCACAACGTGGCGTCACATCGAGAAGCAATCCGCCATTTTCTCAAACACCGAGTCAAATCAGCTGTTATTTTCCGTTTTTTCGACTGTTTTCCGTACCTTGGAGACATCATGCCTCGTCGGTGTGTTGTCGGAGGGTGTAACAACACGAACAGGGACGGATTCAAGTTGCACCAGTGGCCCAAAGATGCGAAAGTGGCAAGAAATTGGATGTTTGTTCCGCACACTTTACCGACGAAAGCTATGCTACGACAGAGATGGCAAGAATGTGTGGATATCCTGCGACACTCAAAGCAGATGCATTTCCAACGATAAAGTCAAAGAAATCTGCCGCCAGACCCCCATTGAATCTGCCGGAGTGTGTGAGCAATTCAGGGACAAAGGACCTCGGTAGCACGGCAAGCAATGGCGGCAGTTTGTTCCCGCAGACGAGCGAGCTATCGACCCTAGCTTCCCTGGCCTGCTGACATCAACTCCAAAACTGGACAGATCAGCTTTCAGGAAAAGAGCACGGATGAGGGTATGTCTACAGAATATATTAATTGATGAAAATTGGGCTGTCTGCACTCTCAAAGTGCATGTTGTTGCCAAATGTATTTCATATGCTGTAAACCTAGCTCATAGTTGTTAGTTTCCTTTAATGCCAAACAAACACATACCAATCGTTGGTTAGAAGGCGATTGCCGAATTCGTCCTCGCTTTCTCCCGTGTCGCTGGCTGTCGTGTCGTTTTCGTCGGTTTCGCTTGCATACGGTTCAAACCGATATGGTTCAATAGCTTCAGTTTCTTCTTCAATTTCGTTTTCGCTACCTGCCTCCACACTACAACCGTCCGTTTCAATACATGCGTAATCTGTTGAATCGCTTAAGCTGCTGAATTCCGAGTCTGAATCCGAGCTAATGTCGCTATACCTTGCTGTTCTTTCCGCCATGTTTGTTTGTGTTGGCTACACTATGTGACGTCACAGGAAAATGGACGGGTGTTTATAACGATGGTTAAAATCAGGCACTTTGAAGCTTTTTTTTAGGGATATTGCGTGATGGGTAAAATTTTGAAAAAAACTTTGAAAAATATAATAAGCCACTGGGAACTGATTTTTAATGGTTTTAACCATTCTGAAATTGTGATAATGTTCCCCTTTAATGAGAAACCCAGAATGTAAATGAAAATAAAGAATGTGGGATTTATAATATTAACTATGAACACTGAATATTGACAACATATGAACGTCACACCCCCTCTCGATCGACATATTTTACAATCAAGAGAAACACAAACAAAATGCAACAAACACAGCAAAATATGAACGCGAAGGGTAAAAAAAACAACCACCTACAATCTAATATATCTGAGATATCACTAAGCTTTCAGTTCAGTTCAGTTTCAGTTTATTTCGAACATGCATACGATACAATGTAATGCATCACACAATTCCAGTTGTTTCATTACTGCACGTCCGAAAAGGAGTAGGAAGAAGCAGAGCTTTTTTAATCCTACCCCTTTTTATACCATAGCAATTCAATCCAGTTTCCTTGTTCTCTGTAACAGAACAGTGAACAAATAAATAATATACCATAGTAAGCAAACAAATATTAAATACATAAATATTTGTCTCAATTTAAAAAAAAAAGATAAAAAAGGGTTCAAGATGTTCATCATAATTCTTGCTCTGTGTACTTTGTGAACACTTGTAGTTTGAACAGTCTCTTAAACTGAATCATATTGGTGCTTTGTTTGATTTATTTGGTTAATCCTTTCCATAATTTAAGTCCACATTCTGATACACTAAAGGTTTTAAGTGTTGTACGAGCATACAAATGTTTTAAATTCGATTTTCCTCTAAGGTTATATTTCTCCTCTTTTGTTGAGAAGAATTGTTTTACATTCTTGGGTAGCAGTTTTAGTTTTTAACAATTTTAGCTGTTTGCAAATGCACCAAATCGTTGAATTTAAATAATTGTGATTAAATAAATAACGTGTTTGTATGTTCTCTATAGCTTTAGAACTTCGTTGTAAAAATCTCCTTCTGTCCTTGACACCCGCATTTCAGGCTGGCCGCTCTGAAAACAACATTGTGGAAACACTCCCCACCCACACTGCTTGGTGCCTCGTCTGAGCTGCTGTGACTTAAGATTACCATAGTAACTAGCATATCATGCAAAAGCGCAGATTCCAACCATTGAAATATTTTCTATAGTTCAAGACTTACCGGTACAGTAATTTGAAAATATCACAGGACATCATAATGGCAGCTACAGTTTCGATCTTAAAGATCAAAAAAATTATTTGGGAATGTCCGGCGCATGCGGCCCCCGGGCCTTAATTTGTCCAGGTCTGATATAGTAGGTGTTAAAATAACACTAATATCACTTTAGTATCCTTGTAGGCTAATATCTTTTTATTATTAATTTTATGGAAATGAGTTGTTGGTATTATTTCTGTAATTAGTTTTGTTCAGCATGTTGTCGTATGAGCTGATTTATGTGTTAAATTAAAGATGTTCGAACATTTTCCATATTGAAAAGTCAAAGCAAGCGGGGGCCATTTTCATACATGTTTTTATTTAAAAGAAAATTAAAATATACTTAAAGTTAGGGATGTATATCGTTAGGATTTTATCGATAACGATACCAATATTGATATTCCTTATTGGTACTCTTTTAGGTACTATATGTATAAAGTAGGGCTGGGCTATATATCGATACACTCGATATATCACAGGTTTGTCTCTGAGCGATATAGAAAATGACTATATCGTGATATTCGAGTATATGTTCTCACACAGTTGCTTTTAGCTGCGGGCATTACACTACAGGCTCTTCTCACTCTTTCTAGTCTCTCCTTCTCACAGTGACAAAACAAGCGCAACTTCTTACATACGTCACATACGTATACGCCCTCCCGAAGCAGAGAGGTAGCAGCATGGGTAACGTTAGCTGTGGTGCGAGTAGTAATACGAGAGAAAGAAGGTGCGAATCTGGTAACAAATGAAGGAAGAATTAATTCCTAAGAAAAACAGCAGGGGGTCCGTCGTCTGGCGGTGGTTTGGCTTCAAGTGGGAATATGTCGAACATCCATCCATCCATCCATTTTCTACCGCTTATTCCCTTTGGGGTCGCGGGGGCGCTGGAGCCTATCTCAGCTACAATCGGGCGGAAGGCGGTGTACACCCTGGACAAGTCGCCACCTCATCGCAGGGCCAACACAAATAGACAGACAACATTCACACTCACATTCACACACTAGGGCCAATTTTAGTGTTGCCAATCAACCTATCCCCAGGTGCATGTCTTTGGAGGTGGGAGGAAGCCGGAGTACCCAGAGGGAACCCACGCAGACAACCGTAATTTGTCAAGTGTGGGGAAAAAGCGTTGCTATAAAAAGTAGCATTACTGCTAATATGTAGCATCATTTGAAAAGTCCCCCGCTAGAGAATGTAGTGCTTAATATAGTGTATAATATAGTGCTTAATATAGTGCTTACTCTGCATGTCAACATCTACGTTCGGTGCCACACCAACAAAATGCTGAGGCAACCATTTCCACATCAACACCGTATGAAAAAAATAGTCCACGACATAAGGAGATAACGTCCGCTGGAACCTACCACATAGCGAAGGACTTACACAATTTGATTTCCTATTATGCAGCTCATTTTTATTTGACAGTTATTGAAATATCTTGTGTGACATCATGCACAAAAGTGCACTTTATTTGTTTTAAACTATTGTAGTGGCGTTCTGTACAAAAAGTGCACTTTAATTTAGTGTTGTTTTGATTTGTCATCTTAGTGACATCATGCACAAAAGTGCACTAATAGCTTGTTTTAAAATGTCTCTGACAATCTTGCACTTTCTGTTTTGAAATGACATGACTGTTTGTTCCACTGCTTAATAACTGTTTAATAAATACACTTTTGGTCAATTGACTTAGTTGTGATTTCCCTCTCTGCATGAAAGTTTAAAATGAGCATATATTAATGCAGTACGAACAAGAATGTTTTGATTTGGAGGAGGCCCTGACCATCGCTGGCCGGTGTGAGATGGCCAGAGAGGCCCTAAGGATGGACTATGTCAGCACACAGGTACGCCCACCTCCCACTGAAAACGGTACAGCGGCCATGGTGCACTCCATATCTGATGATGGCGGTGGTTTGTATAGGACTATGGACAGACTTACTGCAGATATGAGGGAAATGAGGATGGAAATGAAACAAATGGCAGAGGAAAACACCCGACTGCGATCCAGCTACTGGAAAGATGAATGTCGAGCACCTCATCCAGTACGTGGAAGTCAATGTCAGTGTACTTGTGGGGAGCAAGGCTGTCCGTCTCGCCCATGGGGTCAACAGAGAGGGTGTTCACCTGACCGTGGCTGGCGCGAGCGGCGCGCAGAAGGAGGGCCGAGGGAGAAACAGGACTATCGGGGCCCCTACAACAACCGAGCCAACTCTCCAAGTTGGCGGGGTCCAAGACCTGCTAGGAGCCCCTCTAATGAGGAAACACAGAGACGGCGAGGTGTGCATTTTCTCTCCCCCATGAGGGAAGACGCTACAAACCAGTCGGGAAAAGAGATGTAGCTGATGTTGCAGCCCAATCATCAGCTACAGAACCTATGGGCCCTATGGAGGGAGGGATGTTTATCCCCTCCATGAGCAACGCAATGACACCGGACAAGACAGAACAGCGAACCTCATATGTGAGGGGAAGCATTGAAGGGACTGAAATTAACATATTGATCGATTCAGGAGCAACCGAGTCGTTTATCAGTGACAACTTCCGCATGTCTGTTCCAGCCCTGCATAAGCGACCCTTAACGGCGGATTTTATTGCTGCACGGGCGGTGAATGGACAGTTGCTCGACACACTGGGCACTATAACAGTGACTCTGCGTCTGGATAAGACCTCCCGGCAGCAGGTTTTCCATGTTATTAGGGGGTCCACACAAACAGCGCTACTGGGCTTGGACTTTCTTGTCGCAAATCACGCCCTCCTGGATTATGCCCGTGGCCAACTACACCTATGGGACACTGTACTTTCACTCCTGAGTGGCAAAGACCTGATCCCGGAGTGTTGCAATGTTTCCATCGCCACTGTCGTGACACTGCCCCCGCTCAGCGAGATGCTTTTGCCTGTGAGTGTGTCCCCACCTGGGCCCGTTGATCAGCTTCCTGACTTTGTGGGTTACTTATCACCCAACCTTAAAGGCAAAAGTGAGTGTGTCATAGCTCACACGGTGACATCTGTAAAGGACAGGGTTACCACAGCCCGTGTGTTGAACCCTACAGATCAGGACATTATACTGAGAGAAGGCGTGCACCTCGGGGAGTTTTTCTCAGTGGATGAGGCCGAGATTGTGACACTTCCTCATGGTCCAACCGAGACTGTCTCTGCCATTTCATCCAGTGAGGTGCCTGTGGTGTCACTGGAGGAGTCTTCTACTAGTCAGCAACAGAAAGCACAACTGGCTGCACTGCTGGCCAAGACCGGTGATCATCCTCCTTTGCGGCAACGCGCCTACTGGACTTCACCAGAAAAGAGAGAGGAAATAGACAGGCAGGTGACTGCCTTGTTGGCGGACGGGGTGATTGAGGAAAGCTGCAGCCCATGGGCCTCACCTGTGGTCCTTGTAAAGAAGAAGAATGGTGAGTGGAGATTCTGCATTGACTATCGTCGTCTGAACAGTATAACCGTGAAAGATCCTCATCCGCTCCCCAGGGTGGATGAGACCCTGGATGCGCTGGCGGGCTCCCTGTGGTTCAGCACAAACTGGAGCGCGTGGTGTCATACGCTAGCCAAGCACTCAGTTCCCCAGAAAAGCGCTGGTCTACATTTGACAGAGAGCTGTGGGCCGTAGTGTGGGCTACACGGCAATTCAGACATTACATAGGATCAGCTGCCTTTACCATCATAACTGATCACAAGCCTCTGCTGGGCCTGCGTGGCATGTCCATTGACAAGGATCCCACGGGACGCAGAGCAAGATGGATACTGGAACTGGACTCTTATAACTGGAGTATGCAGCACAAGGACGGCGAACGGCATACTAATGCTGATGCACTCTCACGGCGTCCTCAAGACCCTGTGCCTAGTGTGGTAAACACAGGTGAGACAACCACACAAGTGAATGTCATAGGCTCAGATATAGAGCCCAGCGTTCCCCAACCAGTCACTCAACTGCTACAAACACCCAAGGGAAACCCCCCAACCTCTGACCTCCATACAGGGGAGCAGCGGGTGGATAAGAACAGTGGGGCGCAGGACTTGTTGTTCAAACATGCACTTTCACATGACGGAACGGAAATGAGGAGGCTACAACGGGCCAACCCAGATATTAATCGAGTGTTGGACTGGATGGAGAGAAGTGGCTCTCAGCCATCTAAGGGGCAGATGAGAGGTAGCTCCCGGTGGTTTCGAAAATTATGGACTGAATATTCCCGCCTCGCTGTTGTTAATGGACTACTTTGCAGGACGATGAACTCTCCCCTCACCGGAGATGCTCTGTGTCAGGTTGTCATGCCCTCCTCACTTATCTCTGATGTGCTGCAGCATCTATATGGGGGCTCTACATCGGCACATTTTTCTGTGGAACGAGTGTGGGAACGTGCAAGGGAAACTTGCTACTGGCCGTTCATGTTCAAAGATATTCAGCGGTGGTGTGAACAGTGCATCCCATGTCAAACCCGCAAGGCCCCGGTGCCTAAGCATCGGGCACCGATGGTGAGCGTCCATGCAACTCGGCCACTCCAGAGAGTGGCAACGGACATTCTTGAACTGCCAGTGACTTCTAAAGGAAATAGATACGTGTTAGTAGTGGAAGACTACTTTACCAAGTTTGTGAATCTGTATGCTCTCTCTAACCAAACAGCACAGTCGGTAGCACAGTGTTTGTTCGATGACTATGTGATGGTGCATGGTGTTCCTGAAGTGATTCATGGTGATCAGGGGCGGCAGTTTGAAGCTGAGATTGTTCAAAGACTGTGTCAGCTCCTGGGAATTAAAAAGACACGCACTACACCTTATAATCCCAAATCGGACGGAATGTTGAACGCTTTAACCGCACTCTGATTGACCAGCTTGCCAAATCGTTGCTCGCCTGCGGTGGTGAGTGGGATGATTATCTGAAACAGGTGGCTTTCGCCTATAACACATCTGTGCATGCCTGCACCAACTACAGTCCGTACTATCTACTTCATGGTCGGGAGGCTCGTGTTCCAGTGTATGTGTTGGTGCCGTCTCACCTGGTGCGCTCAGACCTGCCTCTTTCTCATGCTGACTTTGTGGCCTCTTTAGCAGAGAGGCTGGAGACTGCTTTCGCTGGTGCCAGGCAAGGTGGCGCCAACGCTTACGAGAAGCAAAAGCTGAACTATGATGGAGCTGTGTGTCACCAGCCGTATGCAGGAGGGGATCTGGTATGGCTACGTAATCCGACAGAGGACAGGATGAAACTTGCTCCCCACTGCAATGGGCCCTACAGGGTCCTGTCTGCGTTGGACTCTCAAGGGGAATCTGGACTCACTTATAATATTGACAACCCTTTGGAGTTTGATGGACGGGGGCAGGTCGTCCATTATGATAGACTGAAACCATACACACTACCGATGGCTGCTGGTTTTTCAAATGGCCTGCCTGCTTCTTCTAGTCAGGCTCCCTCATTGCTGGACGAGGGGTCGCCAGAGGGGGGTGCTAGGGCTGACGAGCCGCTGATCTCTGGTGACACAGGGACTGTTCAGATTACAGGCACAAGAGAGCCACTACAGACTGTTTCTCGTTCTGGGAGGAATGTGAGACAACCAGTTCGTTTCAAGGACTTTGTCACTTTTGGTTAGCTGTTTAGAAATAGAAGGAAAATCAAACAAAAGTTGGGCTTTCGGTTAAAGGTTGTCAAGGTCACTTAACATGTTCTTACTGTGATGGCACATGTTTCATATGTGTATAGTATGTCTGGATGCTATGGTGTATCAGAATTTTCTGGTGTACGTGGGAATAGTGTGGCATGCGTGACTGTGCAGTGGTGTGAGGGGAACATACATATATATACATATATTTTTTTTTTGTATGTGTGTGTGTTAACTCCTGTGTTTTTTTACTGCCTGTGTTATTTTTGCACTTATTCTGTTATGGTGTTGAAACGAGGACGTTTCTTTTTGTAGGAGGGGAGGTATGTAAACTATTTTTATGGGCTTTCCTCTTTGGGATGTTAAGTTCCTGTTATACGCTGTTATACAGTATATGCCTTGAGCTCTTATTTTGAAGGCGCTAGGAGCGGAAGTGATGACACGTTGGAGTGGAGCAGAGGTTTTGAAAGAAGGTAAATAAAGTGGTCCTTGTGTAAACTGGAGACTCCGTGTTTATTATTTTGTAGTTTCATACAGTATAGGCGACATTTATAAACCCTCGGTTACACTTACTTAGCACAGGAATACTAGAAGCTAAGGTAACTTTAGCACAGGAATCATGCGCTCGATAACCAGAATGCCAACGTAACAGTTGCAAATGCAAACAATGAAGCCACGGCGAGTGACCGGAAAAGGCAGGCTTAAATAGAGTTTCTGATGAGCAACGGGTGCGCGTACAAGGCAGGTGAAAATCATAAGTAACCATGGTGACTAAAACAAACCCCCGAGGGCCGAAGTGCACAAAGCAACTAAGGAAGTCCAAAACTAACAGAACATAACTAAACAAAACATGATCCGACAAATATATACATCATTTACTGACCTTTTTATAATAAAATATCTGGGAATTAGTATATACAACAGTTTTGTAATATGTAATTTAATTAATTCAGTCATTATTAATATACTGAGATGAAGAATATCTTATTTTCAATAAGGTTGAAAGTATTTCTCATAATTCTTCTTCTTTGTACTTTGTAAGCACTATTAATTTGAACATAATCATATCAGTACAATGTTTAACTTCTTTACTTAATCCATTCCATCATTTAATTCCACATCATTTTAGCTGTTTGCAATTTTACCAAATCATCGAACTTTAATATTTTTGACTCAATAAATAAAGTGTTTGTATGTTCTCTATATCCAACATTATGTATCAGTCTAATTAATTTTTTTTGTAACACGGTTAACGAATGTAGCGCACATTTGTAGTTATTTCCCCACATTTCTGCACAATAACTCAGATATGGTAATACTATAGTAGCGAGCAGTAGAGAATGTGAAGTGATTTGTTAAACCAAATATTGTGTTCTTTTCCATATACAACAACCTATCTGGACTCGATAAGAGAATCGATAAGGAATCGGTTCGATAAGAGGATATATATATATATATATATATATATATATATATATATATATATATATATATATATATATATATATATATATATATACATATATACATATATATATATATATATATATATATATATATATATATATATATATATATATATATATATATATATATATATATATACATATACATATATATATATATATATATATATACGAAGGTCCTGAGTAGTCCTGAGTTCAATCCCGGGCTCGGGACCTTTCTGTGTGGAGTTTGCATGTCCTCCCCGTGACTGCGTGGGTTCCCTCCGGGTACTCCGGCTTCCTCCCACCTCCAAAGACATGCACCTGGGGATAGGTTGATTGGCAACACTAAATTGGCCCTAGTGTGTGAATGTGAGTGTGAATGTTGTCTGTCTATCTGTGTTGGCCCTGTGATGAGGTGGCGACTTGTCCAGGGTGTACCCCGCCTTCCGCCCGATTGTAGCTGAGATAGGCTCCAGCGCCCCCCGCGACCCCGAAGGGAATAAGCGGTAGAAAATGGATGGATGGATGGGATATATATATATATATATATATATATATATATATATATATATATATATATATATACATACTGTATATATATATATATATATATATGTATGTATATATATATATATATATATACATATATATATACACATATACATATAACCTAATATATATATATATATATATATATATATATATATATATATATGTATGTATGTGTGGGAAAAAAATCACAAGACTATTTCATCTCTACAGGCCTGTTTCATGAGGGGGGGTACCCTCAATCATCAGGAGATTTTAATGGGAGCATTCGCATACCATGGTTTATATAGGGCACAGAGTGGGTGGGTACAGGCTGGCCTAGGGGCGTGGTGATTGGCTCATGTGTTACCTAGGAGGTGTTTCCGTCTATGGCGGCATGTTGTTACAATTTCGCTGCGCTTGTTGAGGGATGACAGGTCTGGACGGTAAATAATAAACAGTTTCTCTTTCAAGCATAGGTTGCATCTTTTATTACCACTATTGTAAGGTATGCTGGATGCAAGAATTTGCCATGTTATTGAATATTCAACATTATTGTCTTTGAGGTCCCAAATGTGTTTGCTGAGTTCTGTGGTATTTCGCAGGTTTTTGTTCCTGAAAGAAGCCTTGTGATTGTTCCATCTGGTTTTGAATTCTCCCTCGGTTAATCCTACATATGTGTCGGATGTGTTAATGTCCTTGCGTATTACCTTAGATTGGTAGACAACTGATGTTTGTAAGCACCCCCCGTTGAGAGGGCAATCAGGTTTCTTTCGACAGTTACATCCTTTGTTGGTTTTGGAGTCGCTCTGTCTGGGGGCCGACGGCTCATTTACAATTGTTTTGTTGTGGTTTGAGATGATTTGTCGTATATTGTTCATGCAGCTGTAGCTCAATTTAATGTTGTTCTTGTTGAATACTTTTCTTAGGGTGTTGTCTTTGGGAAAGTGTTTGTCAATCAGATTGAGGAATTTGTGTCCAATGTTCGTTGAGACGTTTTTGCTGTATGGGGGGTTGTACCAGATGATGTCGTTTCGTTTTCTATATATATATATATATATATATATATATATATATATATATATATATATATATATATATATATATATATATATATATATATATATATATATATATATATATATATATATATATATATATATTAGGGCTGTGAATCTTTGGGTGTACCACGATTCGATTCAATATCGATTCTTGGGGTCACGATTCGATTCAGAATCGATTTTTTTTTCCAATTCAACACGATTCTCGACTCAAAAACTATTTTTCCCGGATTCAAAACAATTCTCTATTCATTCAATACATAGGATTTCAGCAGGATCTACCCCAGTCTGCTGACATGCAAGCAGAGTAGTAGATTTTTGTAAAAGCTTTTATAATTGTAAAGGACAATGTTTTATCAACTGATTGCAATAGTGTAAATTTGTTTTAACTATTAAATGAACCAAAATATGAC
Source organism: Nerophis lumbriciformis (assembly GCF_033978685.3). Classification (NCBI taxonomy): domain Eukaryota; kingdom Metazoa; phylum Chordata; class Actinopteri; order Syngnathiformes; family Syngnathidae; genus Nerophis; species Nerophis lumbriciformis. Next base: position 18,017,214 of record NC_084569.2, read on the forward strand.
TTATTTTATCTTTGTGAAAATATTGGACACAGTGTGTTGTCAGGCTTATGAGATGCGATGCAAGTGTAAGCCACTGTGACACTATTGTTCATTTATTTTTATTTGTCAATGAGGGATTTTTAATTACTGCTATGTTGAAATTGTAACTAATATTGATACTGTTGTTGATAATATTCATTTTTGTTTCACTACTTTTGGTTTGTTCTGTGTCGTGTTTGTGTCTCCTCTCAATTGCTCTGTTTATTGCAGCTGAGTGTTGCTAGGTCGGGTTTGGTTTTGGAATTGGATTGCATTGTTATGGTATTGCTGTGTATTGTTTTGTTGGATTGATTAATTTAAAAAAATTAAAATAAAAAATAAATAAATAAATACATTTTTTTAAAATGAGAATCGATTCTGAATCGCACAACGTGAGCATTGCGATTCGAATCCGAATCGATTTTTTCCCACACCCCTAATATATATATATATATATATATATATATATATATATATATATATATATATATATATATATATATACATATATATATATATATATATATATATATATATATATATACCCCGCCACCCCCACCCCCCCAATCTCCCAAATTCTGAGGTCTCAAGGTTGGCAAGTATGGTGGGGGTTCGTTGGCCGATTCGTCTAGTATTAATCGTAAGAGAAACGTGTGGAACTATAATAATAAAAGTTGAAGTATGAGCAACAGTAATATGGGCTGCTTGCATTGCAGCAGGCCCATAATTAATGTTTCTGTGCGCCCCAGTAGCAAATGCATCACGGACCGGTGGTTGGGGACCGCTGCTCTATTTGACAAGTGCCTGAAATAATAGCCAAAAGATGCTCCATTTTAGGAATGTGCCACACCTAGTGGTTAGAGTGTCCGCCCTGAGATCGGTAGGTCGTGAGTTCAAACCCCGGCCGAGTCATACCAAAGACTATAAAAATGGGACCCATTACCTCCCTGCTTGGCACTCAGCATCAAGGGTTGGAATTGGGGGTTAAATCACCATAAATGATTCCCCGAGCGCAGCCACCGCTGCTGCTCACTGCTCCCCTCACCTCCCAGGGGGTGATCAAGGTGGGTCAAATGCAGAGAATAATTTCGCTACACCTAGTGTGTGTGACAATCATTGGGTTTGACTTTAACTTTAAAATGTTAGTCACTGTAAAACCATTTGTATAACTCAAATCCAGTTGAGTAACTCTCAGCTCCAAAAGAATGCAAACCTCCTTCAAAAGAGTACAAAGGTACCAAATATATATTTTAGAGTTCAAGAACACGTAAGAATGCACTTCTTTTCTTGTTAAGAAAAGCCAAATAACAACTTTATTGCCTTAGCTATCATTCGCATCTGACACACAAAAAAAGTTAACGTAAACAAACTCTTGCACTAGTATGTCGTTGCTTCATAGAGCTAACACAGTTTCCGAAACAATAGCCATTACAACATTTAACATTTAAGAAAAAAACAATTTCTTTGACTATTTAAGAGAGGCAGACTTACCAATAGTAAGATGAAACCCTGAAGTGCACACGGGCAGGCAAACACAGTAGAAATATATGTTGTGCAGTTGTACTGTACCTGAGGGAGGAACATTTAACTGACAGGTGCAAGAGCCAATAGAATTGCATGTTTTATCAACGTAACAAAAACAACCCAATCACGTGCACTTTGATAATTAGAGGGCGGGCTCTTTAAATGGCAAATCAGTTGCATCAGTTTTGTGCCGCGGGCTTGAGATAAGGAACTCAAGATGGGCGGCAAGACGGCTCTATGCTAACATCTACTGGCGAAATGGACGAAAGACAACTGTAATGTTGTCCTTCAAGACAAAGCAGTAAGTCCATTGAAAACAATTCTTCATTAATTCACGAGAGGTGTGTCTGAACGGGCTAAGAAACTTGTTTAGCCTAACCGAGTTTTGCTAACTGCACCCAAATATTTTGTAGGCTTTTTGTTGGGTTTAAATTTCCCAAAACAGAAATAATCCCTAAACAATAACACATCAATTATTCCCTTTTAAACATTTGAATATCTACTGACATGAGTCAAATACTCTATGCCTAACTTTGGTTTAGAGTAGACTAAAAGTGGCCGAGTCGTTTGATTTGGCTCGCCAAATGTAATACATATTCATACTGAACATTTAAACCAGGGGTGTCAAACGTACGGCTGGAGGGCCGGATCAGGTCCGCCAACAGGTTTTATCCGGCCCGCGAGATGAGTTTGCTAAGTATAAAAATGAACCTGAAATTTTTGAGTGAAAGAAACCGCTGTTCTCAGTCAGGTTACTTCTAGACCTCCACCCCAGATCACACCTCACTCCAAAGTGGGCTGCCTCAGCGTGGAGGACAGAGTAAAACAACTTGCACTGAGCCTAGTCTATAAAATTCGCTACACCTCCCTGATACATGTCAAACTACTTCCATAACGTAAATGACCGCCATAACCACAACACCAGCGGGAGCTCCACAAACCATGTTAAACCCAGATTCCGATCTAACAAAGGTCTTAACTCATTCTCCTTTTATGCCACATCAATATGGAATGCACTCCCAACAGGTGTAAAAGAAAGTGCATCTCTATCCTCCTTCAAAACCGCACTAAAAGAACACCTCCAGGCAACTACAACCCTAGACTAACACCCTCCCCCCACCACATTCCACCTCCCCGGATTGTAAATAATCAAATGTAAATAATCAAATGTATATACTTGTTCTTATGCTTTCTGAGCTCAGTATGTTCACTGCTCGCTGTACATATCCTACGAAGTCAGACCTACACCCCAACCCCCTCCACATCCCACCCCCCGGATTGTAAATAATGTAAATAATAATTCAATGTATATACTCTGATGATTAACTTGTGTGATGACTGTATTATGCTAATAGTATATATTTATGCCATGAATTGATTAATGTGGACCCCGTCTTAAACAAGTTGAAAAACTTATTCGGGTGTTACCATTTAGTGGTCAATTGTACGGAATATGTACTGTACTGTGCAATCTACTAATAAAAGTCTCAATCAATCAATCAATTGTAAATGTGTCCACTGGATGTCGCAATAGCAATTCTTTGTATCTTTGTAGATGATGCTACATATGTACAAAATAAACCACATGATGTTAGCACGTCAGTCGAGGAAAATGAGCAAACTGCATGAATAACGTACTGTAATTTGATTTTGATATATTTTTTTAATCTTGATAGATTGAAAATTAACACCAATTATCACATAATTTCTTCAGAAAATATAAATAACGACAAATAAAGAGAGAATACTATTAACTGCAACATGTAAGTGTAAAAAAAAAACCCCAACAACATTATGATTTGTACAATTTCCGAAGGTGCTTGTTCTATTTTTAAACAAAGAAAACAATCTGAAGTTGTCTTTATTTTTATGTTATCGTGTCGTGATCTTACCAGTCCGGCCCACTTGGGAGTAGATTTTTCTCCATGTGGCCCCCGATCTAAAAGGAGTTTGACACCCAAGGTTTAAACTCAGGAGGGGTGCCCTGACCTAATATAGATATCAGATATCGGTCCAACATCAGCATTAAAAAAAAGAAGTATCGAAGTATATCGGCTTGCATCGAAACTTTCCAATATTAGTTTTACTACGAGCAGTCCTGCAGTGTGTTTACTTGTGTGTGACATCATGTGCGATACAAGCACTCCTGCAGTGTGTTTACTTGTACAAAGCTGGACAGCCAGTTAATATCTAAATGTCCTCCGATAATTACATTTTCTTCTAATCTTGTCAAGTAATTTACAAAAGGTAAACATGCTAGGCTATAGGCTACTAGGAAATAGCAGCTACACAACAACTAAGCACACAATAGCACAAAAGCTAGACATATGTAATAATCATCAAACAATAAAACAGCACATTTGTCAAAATAAACAATTACCAAATAATTATAGATGCATTTTACTTACACATACAAGGTCTACGAGGCAGGAGAATATTAGAAAGGATCCAGTAACAAATGTGTCCGCATCATTCAACTTGCTGTGTCATGGCTTAACTTAATTAAGAGCAATTCATTAGTTGAAAACAATTACCACTCCACTTCAACTTAAAGAAATATTAAGTCCATTACAAACTGTTAATAATAAATAGGTTAGTGTTTTTTATACTGAGCATTGTTCTCTGTTTGAGTAATTTCAAAATTTCACATTTCTAATATTCCACACTACTAAATAAAATAAGTATGTATGATTCCTCGGATCGGATCAATTTCGGTATCGTATCAGAAGTGAAAAAGTTTGGACACCCTTAAAGGTCACATAATCATTGATGGCATGTTCACAAGGCTAACTAGTTGGCCAACTAGCTGCCATCTACCATTGTCATTGGTACTAAATATAGGATTTTTTTTGGACTATTTGTGTTTCACACTTAAAATTGCTGTGTTAGGCCCGTGGCCCGTTGTCACGTCTTTACTTTGGCGCTTGGCCCTTGGAAGCAGAAAGTTTGGGCACCCCCGGTTTAGACAGACTGCACTATTTTATATTCTGGTTGCTATTGTATCAATCAAATGTATTGCATATGTATTTATGTATTTATTTAGGACACACAAGTAACCAAAAATACTCAAAGAGAAGAAAATAGCATCTCCAATACAATATTATCAATTGTAAAAAAAAAAAAAAAAGAAATGCAATATTCAAAGACAATTAAAAAAACAAATACATATTGTGTGTCTGAATAGCAGCAGGAATAAGCCTATAATTTCCTGCCCCATTATTTAGATATAATAATCTGAATCTTGATCAAGAATACAATTTCACCAAGTACCACCTTAGAAAAAACTTGGCTCTCTAAGTACCACCATAATAACCAACATTAAAGTACAGTAGTGTAGTAGATGTAAGTATTCATTAAAAACAAGGCAGCTGTTTTATTTAACAAGTATACTTAATATTTTTGGCCACTGTAACATTACACAGTTTGAACAATAACACTGTGTTTGCATATAGTAAAATAAAACACTGTACTTTCATCAAGTGATTCTTTGGCATGCCACTAGGTAGAGCCCGTGCTCCAATAGTAGTACACATACCACAGTTTGAGAATCACTGCAGTACATAATCACTTGATATATAAAAATAATGTGTGTTATTACAAGATACATACATATCATATATAATTATATCAACATTTACTCAATATAGTATACCCACTTTAATTTAATCAAATGTGTATTAAAACATTACATTTTAAAAATATA